>NW_016161335.1:34136-38385 GCF_001687245.7 Rhagoletis zephyria
GCTGGCGGCGCACTGCTTTTGCGAGCGTTGCTTTAGAGCGCTCTGGCGCTGCGCACGACTTTTGTGATGTTAAGATCTGCTAATGCGCGTATCCGCTATTCCATGCGGTCTAACCGTCCGTTAGTCCCGTCACCGCTGCTGGCCTCGCTTTGGTTTGGCGTGATAAAATTTCTTCACGCCACACGCTCGAATCAAATAATTTTATGTAAAAGTTGACGCTTTTACATAAACGAAGACACGGAACTCCTCTGTTGCTTGTTTGCTCGTTATGCACGTTAAAGCGATGTGCTGCCGCGAGTCTCACAAGTGAAAAATATTCGCTGTCTGCTGCAACGTCGAACCGAAATTTTA
This sequence comes from Rhagoletis zephyria, assembly GCF_001687245.7. Lineage (NCBI taxonomy): Eukaryota > Metazoa > Arthropoda > Insecta > Diptera > Tephritidae > Rhagoletis > Rhagoletis zephyria. Next base: position 34,488 of record NW_016161335.1, read on the forward strand.
ATAACTTTTAATTTATTCGATTGGGAAATAAACGACAGATTCCCGGCGAGCCCCCAATTTGTGGGATCAATATCTTTCCGCCGTTTAAATAAAAGACACGCTTTTATAATTATTAAGTAATACAACGATTATTGGTTTATTGATTAAAAGTAAACTATGCGTCCGACCGGTTCCGTGCTTCGTATTTGAGTGAGTCGTTCGTCCGTCTCGCAAGTTGCTCGAAGCTCTCTTCGTTCAGTCAGGGTTGTATGTTTGTAAGGAAGTTCGTAGCGTGCAGAGATGTAATTTAGTAGTAGCGTAGTTTAAAAGTTTCGTCCGCTTCTTGTAGTCCTTTGTCCGTCTGGAAATCCCACATATATGTTTTTATTGAAGACCGATAAGTTAAAAATTTTGTTTCACTTCTCGTAATTTCCTATTGGGTTGATCATGCGGAGCAGTTCTCTTGTTCTCAGCAACACAGGCGCAGTTTAACTTTTGCCGACCACTGATGTATTTATATGTTTTCATTGAAGACCGATAAGTTAAAAATTTTGTTCACTTCTCGTAATTTCCTACTGGGTTGCTCATGCGGAGCAGTTCTCCTGTTCCCACCAACACAGTCACAGTTTACCGTTTGCCGACCACTGGACAGTGATCGGACTTTAAAAAAATTCTGTGTGGTAGAATCTGAAAAAAAATGTGGTAGATGTCTGGGTTTAGATCAAACTTTGTACAAAAATTAAATAGATTCTGCAAGGTTTCACCTAATTAAATTGCAAACTTTTTAATTAGACTGTAAAAAAAATTTAATTTTAGTATGATAAAGTGCAAGATTGAAGTTGCTAAAAATTGCGTTGAGTTTTGGCAATTTTTTTCCTTGACAGTGTAAAGCAGTTCCTTCCATATTTAGATATTTTTCGAACATATTTTGAATGATATCTGCAACCTTGCGGAGTGCTGCCAGCTTTTCTTTTTATCACATCACGAAGTAGCGAACAAATGTGGCACGTTCCAGAAACAGCTAATTGGGATTTGCCGATTTTTACAATTTTCAAGTAAAAGTAAGCAACGCCTCCGAAACCTGACATGCACTTAAATTTGCCAATACTTTCACAAAATTCGCCGTTTTTAAGTATTTTCGCTATTAATTCTGTTTATAAATCATATATTATGCAATTCAACACAATAAAACCACGTTTCCTGTCGAAAAATTGATTACTGAGAAAATTTACTATTTTACAGTTTATTTTATCCTCCCATTCGGCTTTGTTTACTTTTACTTGAGAAATTTCATCGTCGCCGGAATCTTGTATTATATTGTTCTTGTTACCATATAAAAGTTTTTAGTGTTGGACAATTTTCTCTTAAAATTAAGAAAAATATGTCAAGCAAAAATAAAACTACTCAAAAACGCTAATATGTGGTAGATTTCAGACCTTGAGTGGTAGATGTGGTAGATGCTCAAAAAAGTAGCAGATCTACCACAATGTGGTAAAGTCCGATCACTGACTGCTGTAGATGACAAGAGAGGAGCAGGAGCATAGTTTGTCTCCCGTTTGCCCATTTTGGGTAGAATTTCTTTGTCCGCTTTATGCATACGAAGTGTCTGTATCACGGTTGCCACATTTGGTCACTTGTGACCAAAATAGGTAACTTTTTGAGTGCTTGGTAACTTGGCAACTTCTTTTTTATTTTGGTAACTTTTGGTAAGTTTTCCGTGTATAAAGTCAGACTAAAAAAGTTGGACGAATTGTTCTATGGTTGTTTGTAACGGTGACAACACTACTAAAAGCATAAGTATATGAAAAATAATTAACCACATATCGAAGAAAATTATCGCTGGACAGTCTACTCGCTAATTTATTATAGTGTGGGCGCCTGTCACACGTTCAATATTTATTGTGATATTTGGATCGTGATCCATATTGATGGAATGCTACATGTTCAATATTTATCGCATCAGTATTTACATGTTTTTGTGTTGAGAGGTTTAAAGACCAATAGATGAAGCTTGACAATCTAATTTAAATTTAATGTAATTTTATTAAAAATTGTCTATACATTTTATTATACATACGTATGTTTGGTAATTCAACATCTAATTTGTTCGAAATGCAACGCGAATTGATATCACGAAATATGCCACACTTACGTTCAATACTTATTGACAGATCTTTGGTCTATATACAGAGAAAATGAAAAAAGGAGGTTTGAACAGCAGTTTGTGCGGTATATCTGGGCTCCTTAGCGCTTCGGTAATGCATTTAAATCGATTTTTTAAATAATTATTTTTTCTTCTGAGGCTAAGATCCCGTTCAAAAGACGTTCAAAGTGTATTTTGATACGCGTGCGTTGCAAAAATAGTTATGTGTAGTTTTTTCTTTCACAAATTTTCGTTATAATTATTCTTTATTTGTACATATACACAGATTGTAATAGCCCTTCTAGTTTTCTTTTACTATAACATGTAGCATCACGTAGGTGCGATGTATTTTTTAGTAAAGGACCGCATTTATTTTTTATAGATCCTTCTATCTGATATTACTAAAAAATTTTTTGTAGATAGGCTCCTGCGGCCTTCATGGCCGGAATTTGTGTAGTTTTCTTTTAATAAAACTATTTATTGTTCCCATATCTTATTTATGACAAATAAATAACACGGTGTCCTTGAACCAGATTCAACTGAATCGGTCTGGAACGATGCAATTTCCGATTAGACTATTTTGGAGGGGGAATTCCCGAGTTAGAATACGTGAACTTCAAAATCATGGCAAGTGCCGATTTCAAAAACGGTAGCTTTTTCGATTTTCAGGTAGGGTTTCGATAAGGTTCTATATGTCCTACATATATACAAGTTTATTGTATACATATGTATTTATACATACATATATGTGCAGGCCCGACTATAGAGTAGGGGTGTTTCCCCCGGGACCAGATGTTTCCTTAAATTGAGTTGGAAGATAAAAGTTATAAAATTTTGTTAAGTAGATAAATATGATTATTTAATATTCACATAGCTTTTATAATACCTATAATTAGCAAGTGTGCTAAGGTCATTTCCGTGCTAGTCAAAACAACCACCAATCTGGCCTAATATGAAACATAGAAAGGTTCCGAAGTCAACACGTGTTGTCTAAATGTTGCGATCGTAATAATTTTCCCATGGTTCATAAAACTTTTTGAGTTCGAAGTGACCTTCAAAGAGATTCGAGGTTATTTACAACAGGGGAAATCAGAAATCTTTAGAAGACGAGTTTCTTGCATACAGCCCTTCTGAGCTTTAATGAACGTATTTGACTAAAACAATAAAAACTATTTTACGCATTCGCTTGATCTGTGCAAACAGTATAGCAAAACAAATTCTCCCTTAAGACAAAGTTTTTATATAACAAAAAAGATTTTCTCCGCATACTACGATTATATTTGGTGTTTTTCAAAAGCACTGAATAAGTATGTAGTGATAACGATGGAAATTCGTTTAAATATTTAAAAAAAATTTTAGGGTTACAGGGGGGCCCGGCCCATATTTATTACCGGCCCCGGACGATAATATAAGTTTATATTATTAAACCAAAAGAATTAACTAATAAAAGAATAGCTGTAGAGTAGTAAGTGTTTAAGTTAACTTTTTTGAAATCAGATAAAAATTGGGCTTTATAAGTGGACCAAAAGTTGGCTATTGTAGTAGACGATTACGAAATTCCACTCAGGGTATATGTACATGTACGTATATACATACCGAGCCCTAACCGCCAAAATAACGTAAGTGACACTTGTGCACAAGGGTATTATAACTTTGTTCACATAACGGTTGTTTGTAACAGGCAAAACGAATCGAGATAGATATAGACAAATGTATACATAAATGATCAGAATGAAAAGAGAAATCGATTAAGCGGTGACTGTCTGTCCGTCCGTC
>NW_016161335.1:38534-43092 GCF_001687245.7 Rhagoletis zephyria
TTTTAGACGAAAAATAAGAATATTATAAATTTTTGAAAAATGGGCGAATCCACGCCCACTTATGGTTACATGTGCATATCTTGGCAACCGCTACACCGATTTCTTCCAAACTTGGCACAGTTATTGGCCTTGGTACAGGATACCTACTAATAAATACTAAATCTTCGATAAATCAGTAAATATTAAAGCTAATATATTCAAAATTGACGCTTGCAACAATTCTTTACCAAGAAATACGTTTATGATAAAATTTTTGAAAATGGGCGGTGTACCGCTCACTTATGATCACATATATGTATCTCAATAGCCATTCTACGAATTTGTACCGAACTCGGTATGGTTATTGTGCTTGCCACATAAAAGCAAANACAGTTTTTTCACCTTTCCGAAAACTACCGCTACATGGTAACATCTTCGATAGAATGTTGCGTTAGACATAATGAGATAAACTTATACAGTTATATGTGGGCGTTGTCACGCCTATTTTCCAAAAATTCTTTTCAAGGGATTGTTGTTAGTATCAATTTTGAAAATTCGAAATATCGAAGTTTCAAGGAATTCTGAAATTTGACGATTTCAATAATTTTCAACGTTTTGCTTTTATGTGGAAAGCACAATAATNAGCCTCCGCCCGAACTTAGACTTTCTTACTTGTTTATTTTAAAAATTTTCGTTTTGATGCAGAAATGCAGTAGTGTCCAACCGGTAGCTCGCGGGCGCCTGGTAGCTCGCGACCTANCTGGCGAGTTTGGTATCTATAAATTGGTCCAACAATTATCATAAACGTATTTTTTGCTAAAGAATAATTGCAAACATCAATTTGGAATAAATTAGCTTCAGTATTTACTGATTTATCGAAGATTTCGTATTTCTCTAAATTATCCTTGTATGGGATGTGGGCGGGGTATTTTGTCCGTTTTTTTAATTTTCAGCCGTTTGGTATGTTGTAGCAAGGCCAAAAACCGTGCCAANATTCTTATTTTTCTATGCTAGACATGACAGAATCTCTGTTTCAGGATCTTCAAAACAAANTCCTTGTATGGGATGTGGGCGGGGTATTTTGTCCGTTTTTTTAATTTTCAGCCGTTTGGTATGTTGTAGCAAGGCCAAAAACCGTGCCAAGTTTGGAAGGAATTAGTGGAGTGATTACGAAAATATACACATATAATCACAAGTGGGCGTGGCTACGCCCATTTTCCAAAAATGTGTAATATTCTTATTTNCTGGTATTTTCTGATTTTTTTGCTAAGGAGGCACTGTTGGTCAATCTGACTTTAAAAACTCGTACTCGTGGGCAAGAAATAAATATATAACGTAGTGAAAAAGAAGGAAAATTTGATTGCAAAAACACTCAACCTTAACAAGGTTATGAGCACGATCGTTCGTATTGTGAATTTGATTCGCGGATGANAGTCTAAAAATCATTGCAAATGTCAATTTTGAGTGAATAAGCTTCAGTTGTTACTAAAATATCGCATTTTCGTATTTCTGAAAACTACCGTTATATGGGAGGTANACTCGATGAATTTGAGAGTTAATTCGCTGACATATTCTACCACTCTGAAGTAAGATGGCTGAGTAAAGGTAAAGTGCTCTCAATATTTGTAGCTTTGATGATAGAAATAAAGATTTTCCGGAAATCAAAAGGCAGCATTTTTAACTGATGTGACTGCAAAACTAAATGATTTCAATANCCGGTTATTGTGCGATTTTTTCCATTTTCAATACCATCCGTCCTACGCTGAAAAGAAGTACACATACAAAGTTTTCTAAGATATCTCAATTTTTACTCGAGTTATCGTGTGCTCAGACAGACAGACGGACGGACAGACAGTCACCGCCTAATCGATTTCTTTTTTCATTCNGAGACGTTAACTCTTCTGGAACAGGCTTTTTCTCAACTAATGGTTAGAAAAAACAAATACCGAAACGTACTGACTGACGAACATGTCAAAAATAACATGATTTTAGCCTGCACAACTGTGCAATAGAAACCAGTTTTTAAGAAGTTNATTTATATCTATCTCGATTCATTTTGGCTGTACAAATAACCGTTATGTGAACAAGGTAGTAATTGCGTTCGCGTACCTGTTAATTGTTCAAAGTTAACCAAAACTTTCAGGTTTTTACGTTCGCGTACGCAAAAAACTTGAAAAGTAGGGGAAATTGAGAGAGAAAAGTGACATTTCATTTTGAGGGGAAGCTGCTAGTTTCTGCTGGAAANGAAACCAGTTTTTAAGAAGTTATCTGAAAATATGAAGATTCAAGCATCATATGTGACACGTAAAGTTANAGTTTCTGCTGGAAAATTTTTTGCCAATAGGAAAACAGCTGATCAAAAACAGCTGGTTGGAATGTACGCAAATCACAAAATTGAATTTGATGTTTTTTTAAGTTAAAAATGACAAAATGCGACTAATTGAACTTGTAAGAAGTAAGTAGTTATTTGTTTAAAATCAGTAAACTCTGCCAGGATAACACTTTGTGATGAGTTTTCGTACGTTTTAAATTTTCCACTTTTGGATGTAAACAAAAATTCTTTCGGCTGTTCGTCTAACTTGCAAGTTTCTGCAAATTTCCTGTTCGCGTATTATTTTGGATATTTTTCTCTTATGAGAAAACAGGTGACATTTCGCCACGATTGAGAGTATACAAAGGTTGCGCCGATCTCGGACCGCTATTCCTCTCTTAACGAATATGACAGAATCGGTGTTTGCATGACATCACACTTGTGCAACTTGTTTACGTTTTCCTTGCAACATTTTTTCTTCTTCTTCCATTCTTGCTCAAGTTTTGGCATTTCTCTCTCGCAATTGCACCAGTGTGACGTCACACAAAAGTTATTCTCAAAAATCCTCTCTGATCGGCGCAATCTTGTATTCTATCATTCTTGACATTTCGCCGGAATTTTGCTGTTGGATGTTTTTTACTGGAGATTTTAAACGAACGCGCCTTATAATACCCTTGTACACAAGTGCGCTCGAGTATAAATTTTGTTTTCTAATAGCGGTCTCCCTTCAGCAGGCAATAGCAAACCTCCGAGTGCATTATGCCATGAAAAACAGTTTCTCATAGAATACAATCACCTTTCGGAATCGGCTTGAAACTGTAGGTCCCTTTCCTTGTAGTATAAAATTTGGAGTTTTGTAACTTGAAGCCTAAATCTAATATATAGATAGTTAAACTTTAAAATGATAAACTCGAATATGAACATTTGCAATATGGTGCTTGAAATTTTAAGTTTTCAAACTGAAATTCAAAGTTTAGAAGATGAAATTTCATCCCGTTAGTTTGAAATTTTTACATATGTATGCAAGTTCTATTTTGCGTATATTTTGCACCAGGTTAGACACAATTACTGGTACAGAGCCTGTTTTAGATGGTGTCCTCCCTGCAAAAAAATGTGCGACTAATCTCTAAAGGGAGTATTCCGAGATTACTCTCAATCGGGTACAATTGGGCATTAATTAGTCCCAACTAGTCTCATACGGGTACTAATGGGGGTCAATTAGTCTCGACTCATCCCTTGTGGGTATAATTGGAGATCAATTAGTCCCCAACTCATCTCTAACGGGTACTATTAACGATTAAATGATATGTACGCTCTTAGTCAATGAAATATCATGTGCGGCGTTGGCACACAGAGAGAGTATTCGCCTAACAAAACTGAGCACCCCGGTTCGAATCTCAGCTGGCGAAAATTTTTATTTTTATTTTTCAAAAGTGACTAGTCGCTTTTTATACCCGTTCGGGTATACAGGTGAACAATTAGTCTCTTCATAGGACATGCCCGAACAAAAGCGATCAGTTCATTCCATATAAAGAGATCAAAAGTGGTATTAGTCGCATGCTCCTTTGCGATTGCTCCCGGAGTCATCCCGGATTAGTCCCATTTTTTGCAGGGCTTATTTATAATGCATGTACATGTGTATGTGGGTACGTGTACATATAAGCGTAAATGTATAGATATGCTTATACTTTTTTTACATGTTTGTATGTATGTATGTACATGCATAAATTTATGTACTTACACATGCTACATCCCTGAAATTTTATATGATAATTTTTTCAGATTCGTTTTTCGCCATCTCTCAGTTTGCGACATTTCTGTAGACTTTTCCACTTGAATAGGCACCCTCATAAAGCACCGACTTCGCCATCTTACATCTAACCATTCTGCTACCCTGCCTACCAGTCATCCCGTCATATGACCACACATTTTTAACACCCAACCGCCACGCTGTGCATAAAAACCGACACTTCGTCAACCGATTTCTCCGTTCATTTAGTAAACAATAACGCAAATGACGGACGCACAAAAAAGTTCAATACAATAACTGAATATTATTACAATACAAATGCAACAACAAACACAATAATAAAATACCAAATGTTAAAGAAAAAGAAGAAACTAAAAACAACACAAAAGAGTCGAACCGAAAACGGCGACAAAACAAAACGAACTTTTAATGCGCAAAGAATCTCAGCTGAATGACAAAAAAAGGTTCTTTAAATGCCCGCAAATTTTTTTTTTTGGTGGGGAGGGGGAAGGGGGGGG
>NW_016161335.1:43637-52696 GCF_001687245.7 Rhagoletis zephyria
AGGGGGGGGGGGGTGGCGCAGATACAAACGACAAGAAGATCCATATATGTTTACTGTTTCGACCGGAAGTGGAAGCGGAAGTCAATTCTTTTAAATGGGACTAGGGACTAATGGGAAGTTTCCGACAAAAGTTAAGTATTTTTGTCCACAGAATACGAATCTATGGTAAAAGCATATATTGCCTATTGAAAATAATGGACTCCCGGTCTGTTTAACCTACTACTGGTCGAAAACGAATTCGGTAATATAACCAAAAGATAGAGCATCCCCGACTTTGTAATTCATTTCTTTTGGTTTTCCAATAAAAATATTTGCTTCAACTATTTTAGAAGTCTAGGACGAGTTGAAGTTCGAGGCTCTTTAAGGGATGGAAAACACACTTCCAAGAAAAAATTTTCAAACAAAAGTTACGTATTTTTGTACGCAAAATCTGAATCTGTGGTAAAAGTATGTATGTATGTCCCATTTAAAAGATTGGGCTTTCGAACAGTTTAAATTCGTATTCTCGCGTTTTCCAATAAAAAATATTTTCTTCTGTTTTAGAAGGGGTAGTCTAGGGCACCTTTTCCAAAAAGATAATCATGTCTAGTGGTGGGACAAAATTAAATATCCAACTAGTAAATAAGGTATTTACATGTAAATAAGGTATTTACATGTAAATACCCAGACATTTACCCAAGTAAATGCGTATTTACCCAAACTGTGTGTATAAATCATAATTAAGAATGTCTGTAGCTTATAATTTTATTTATTTATTTCAGATTGAAACAAATAGCGCAATTTTTTTTATAGTAAATATGAGTTTTAATAGCAAATGTGATAAAACATGAATTTATTCATAACATAGTAGGAAGGCAAAAATATCACAGCTGAACGGCCAAACACATGAACTTAATTTTGGCCTTTAGATTACAATTCCGTTTACAGAAAATCAGTATCACGTAAAAATTTTGAGATATTTAAGAGGGAAATTTTAGAGCTCTGAAAGTGAAATTTTCGTCGTTTATGACACTGTGCTCAGGCTTTGAAATTTTTTTCTGGGCAACGGTTTTGATAGCTGATGTTACTTAACTGGCACCTTTTAAATTCAAAGACGTCCCACGTTTTGCTAGAATGGTTCCAGGTTTTGAGTTAACGGTACTTAAAAACTTGATTAAATATTAACATTTTTGTTAAAAATTACCTCAGTTTTAAAGTTATTTTATTAATAAAATTTTGCACTTGACTGTCTTTTGATATTACCTTAATTTTTTCTGAAAATCTTCGAAATCGGTTCACTATAACATATAGCTCCCAGCTTTTTATTTAAAGTGAAAATTATTTCACAGTAAGTGACAAAACGAAAGACAGTAATTAAATTTATGTGCATTTAATAATACTTTAGCGTGTACATATCTGATAAAGTAATTTAAGATAAGGTCAAAAAAAGCTCGATGCAAAAAAAAAAAAATAAGTCAACAAATTTTTTTTCTGGTTGAAAGAAGTTTATAATACTAGTGACAAAAATTAAAGAACCGCCTTAACTCAGCCAGTTTTGTCTATATTCCCTTTGCTTATTCAAAATTTAAATTTTTTTATAAAAGTCTACCTCATATTGCATATAATCAACTGCATACAAATGGGTATTTCTCTGACGTCATGATTTTTTTAAAAATACTATAATTTCAAAGATATGATTAATTCCAAAATTTATTTAAAAAATTCAGTGCAATTTAAATAAAAATATGGGTAACAAATGAAATACTTTTTCCAAACATCTTTCAGAGACACAGATTCAAATGTGTGTTTCAATGTCGAAGTACTCTGAAGATCTATGAATGCTTCTTAAATGGATTTTGTACCAAACCGATATTACTACTACCATCCGAAAAATAATCTGACAAAGATTTCAGGTCATTTACCAAGTGACCAGTTATGACATTTCACATTTCATTTGGAAATTCATCGCGTTCCTTGTAGAAAGTTGTATACAACTCTTTGGCTACAGCGGCCAACAACACATACCGGTTAGAAAAAAACAAGCTGTCAAGCGCAAACTCAACGCTCTTATGTAGGTATGGCACTAAGTACGGCAATCATACCTACTACGAGTACATACATATGTATAGGCCAGTATCCAGCTCTAAAGAAAAGCAAAAACTCCCCTGTAGTCAAATGTACTAGTTGAAAACTACCTCACAACTAGCATGCTCCCAACTGGTCAGCCAACTACCTTTTTTCCATGCAATCAACTGGTATTTTTAATATGGGGATGTCCCACGAAATGGCAATTGTCAGATTTCGGTCACAAATATACCAGTCTCATACTAGTTCAAAATAGACAGAAAATTACTAGTCCAATTATGGGCCAAAACCACTACTTTGGGAGTAAAAAAATAAAATAATTAATGAATATAAAGCATAGTTCACTCAAAATCGGTACGCATGAAAAATATTTACTTTGTTAGAATAAAGAGAAAACATTCCGTTATAGATACATGTTAACGAAGGTTTCATATTTTGCTTGGATAAATAAATAAGAGACAATTTCTTTGATAATGATACAATTTTTCTGAACACCCGTTCTAGAGAGTTGTGTAGTCAACTTGCTCTACTAAACTGTCTTTAGTTTATGTTTTTCCACAGCTCGCACATCTCTACTAATTTTGTTTTAAATAAATACCATGTATTTTTCTTTTGACTTAAATAGGTCATATTCGCAAATTGATGACTTCCAGAACTTTATTCAAATCATTGGCTTCAATCTGATTTAAAGTTACTTATGAATAATTAGTTTTCATAAAAACCAACCAACACTTTAAAAAAGGTCCAAAGTAAATCATACAATGAAATAACACTTTGTGCCAGCGCTCCTTCCAGCATATTTCTGGGGTCATATGACCCATTGTGGAGTCTGATCGAGTTTTAATGAGACTGCCTCGATTCTCTTGTCATTTCATAGCCTTCTGATAACTGTGTCAACTTCTATAGATTTAGTTGTAAGAGGATATCACCCTTTTTCTTTTTATCTTAAAACTTTTAACGTAGGAGTTGATTGAAGTCCAGTTTTAAACATGTTTTATTAGTCATTATTATAAAATACCACATTTAGTGCGAACATTGTGGTAAAGTAAACGGGTCCGGTTTTTGTTATAAAATGTATATAATCTAACAGAATTTTATATATTATAACTCGATAAGGTTTAAGTCTTGCTATAGCTTGCATTCGCTGAACTGTGGATAACCGTTTTCCAATTCTCTCGCGCGAATTCTTCTGAGAAGCCGGGTTTTTCCTAATTCAGGTAAAGAGCCTTATCCTTAAGCTGGTGCGAAATGATGTCTTTTAATGATTAGCTTACCCCGTTAGTTTAAGCAGAAGGAATTTTTTCATTGATTTTTGGAGGATAATTATAAATTTTTTGGTATATTTAATTTTAATTTGATTTTTGATCTCGAAAATGTGGGATTTTCAACGAATTCGTTCAAACTAACTAACTAACAAATAAAACTGTCAAACTAAAAGCCAGTACTATGAAATTTAAACCTCATAATGGAAGATATATTGTCTAACGATCTGCATTCCAACTTTTTAATATATTCCAACAATAGCTGTACAGAAATTGCTGGAACGCGTACCGATTTAGAGTGAACGATGCTTTACAATAAAAAACTTTTGATTACGTACACTTTAATATATTACACATTTTTATTTAGCAGCCTTAGATTTGCCAATAATTAGTGTTAAATTTTTTGAGTATTATTTGAAAGGAAAAATAAATGCATAAATATTTCAAACTTTCTAACATAAATTTAAATGCATTTTTCATTAAATGTTATTAAAAGTAAAAGCTTTCTGGTACAGTAAATACTATATTTATATCTTTTTAATAATATTGAATATGCAAAAGAAAACATTTTAGTTAAAAATAAAATTAATACTTTAGCTCATTTTTGACTGAACTAAAATAAAAATACAAGTTTTCATTCAAACAAATTAAATTCATTAGCTTTGCACATTTCAGTCCTTTCTTTTTAAAATTTTATAAAAGTAATAATTAATGTTTAAAATTTGAGATTTGGATAAGAATAAAATAAATAAATAATTCAAGCAGTTATGAATTATTCTTAATTTTTGTCTATAGTTTGGCTTGTTGATTGATTGATAATTGAAATTATCAAATAATTATATTAATCTAGTGTTTAAAAAGAGTCAAAAATAATTGAAAATGATCAAAAATAACCAAATAATTATGTAATTAAAATTAATGAATTAATTAAAAATTTTTAAGTAATTAATTATTAATCATTAAAAAGGTGCTAATATCGGTATTTAATCATTAAACGGTTATCCAAAAAACATGCTTTGGAAAATAATCATTATGAATATTAATCATTATTTAACAGGTCTGGTACAATTGAATACGTCCTCTTTTTACAATATACCCAGATAAGAGTTATAATTAGGGAGTTCACAAGTCGTGCTATTTGTCATATTTGCTCTTTTGTACTATTTTTTTAGAACAGTTGTAAAATGAAACTTGTGAGCATCCCATACTTTTTCGTATGCTATTGTACAATATTTTAACAATTATATTTCACAAAATCAAAATTATTAAAACAACTTTAGGAAGGGCATTATACCAGAAGAAGCGAGAAAAGCAAATTAATGGCTGCGATTTGCGAGAAGTACGCAATGATGGAAGGAAGTGAGTCGTCAAATAAGTCATTTATGAATTTTTATACCCGAGCGCACTTGTGCACAAGGGTACATTAATTTTGTTCACATAACGGTTGTTTGTAACAGCCAAAACGAATCGAGATAGATACAGACAAATGTATACATATATGCTCAGAATGAATAGAGAAATCGATTAAGCCATGTCTGTCTGTCCGTCCGTCTGTCNTTGCTTGCTTCCTTTTTGGAAAATGGGCGTGGCACCGCCCACTTATGATCACATATATGTATATCGGTAACCGTTCTATCAATTTGTACCAAACTCGGTATGATTATTGTGCTTGCCAAATAAAAGCAAAACGTTGAAAATTATTGAAATCGGACTAAAATTACGGCCGCTTTTTATATAACGGTAAATTTCAGAAATGCTTGAAACTTCAATAATTCGAAATTTAAGGACGCTAATTTACTCAAAATTGATACACCCCGGCTTACCATCTACCGGTAGCTTTCGGAAAGGTGAAAAAACATATATTTAATACTTGCGCCAGGTATTTAATGTTCGGCTCCGCCCGAACTTGGACTTTCTTACTTGTTTTAATTTATTTGGTGCATTTTTGTTAGGCGATGAAGATGAGGAGGAAGAGATCGATGAAACTTTTAGGTTGAATATGCTTGTGTTGTTGGCAAATCGCCGAAGTGTCCATGTAGGAGTTCCGAAATCAAACCATTGGGATCTAAATGTGTTACAACATTTTGACGATAACCGATTTTGCCAGATGATGCGCGTGAACAAGATGGAGTTTGCTTACCTTTTAAACTTAATAAAAGATGACGACTTATTCCGAAATAATCGCAATGCAAGACAACTTAAAATTGATACACAAATTAGGATCGTACTTTTTCGATTAGGATCATCGTGTGAAGGACTTTCGGTTCGTAAAGTGGCTTCTTTGTATGGTATTGGAGATGGCGGTACCATACAGATCGTAACCAGAAGAGTTTTTAAAGCTATTCTTAATTTGAAGCGAAAGTTTTTGTACTGGCCCGATGAAAAAGAGACTAAAACTTATTGCAGCAACAGAAAAAGAAATGCCTGGTTGTGTTGGATATATAGATGACTCCGAAATTAAATTAGCTGAAGCACCTGTAGGGAATCACCAAATCTTTTCTTCTCGGAAGCGCCCATATTCTGTAAAAAATCAAGTAATTTGTGATCATCAATTGCGCATAAGGCAAGCTACGTTTGGATAGATACAGACAAATGTATACATAAATGATCAGAATGAAAAGAGAAGTCGATTAAGCCATGTCTGCCTGTCCGTCCGTCCGTCGGTGTACACGATAACTCTAGCAAAAATTGAGATATCTCAACAAAATTCGGTATATAGGTTGGCCTTTATCCAAGGTAGGTTGTTATTGAAAATGGGCGAAATCGGACTGTAACTACGCCCCTTCTCATATAACGGCATTTTCGAAAAATTTTTGAAAATTAGTATGTGAATTAGAATTTTGGTACAAAATAATATTATTATGAAATTTGCGTACAAAGAAGCGCAAAATTGTTGAAGCTCCACAAATATCCTAGGCACATCAACGGGTCTGCGGTGTATCAAGAAGAAGTGTGCCGAATTTAAAAGAACATGGTAGGAACATCAATGACCCCGTTTGAACGGGAAAACTTTTTCATCCTGTGGATCAGCAGAATTGTAGAAGAAGATTATGCACTCTTGGTAAACCTTGCAATACTTGCAGATATTTCAGGCGTGGAAATAAGAGCTTTTAGCACCGAAGGAGATTAGTACTTATACCATATGTTATCTCAGCGCTATTTTTCTTGGCCTATGAGTAAGCAAGGTTCTGCTCTTCAGTAGTTTTAACCTAAACTAATAATATTTATATACAAACCGTTTTTGCATAGCAACACTACTTTTGTATTGGTCAACGCAAAAGTTCTTATAAGGCGTCGCGAAGCAAGCCAGGCATTTGCTGGTCGCTAATAGAAACAAACGAGAATCCACAATCCCGTTGATATCAACCTCCTAAAATCTCAAAACAGGAAAGATCAAAAGTGAGTGAATAGAGTTTCCTTAGGTTTTTGATGTGAATCGCTTGTCCAATTGCTGAAAATTTCAAAGCAATCCGCTTATTATTAAAAAAAGTTATGTTACTATAAGTGATAAAATGCCCTACATTCATTCAGTTTTGATCTCCAGTGTACATCAGCTAAAGTAAAAAAGCCTCATATTTAGAATTTTCAAATAACCCTCAAAATTGTGACTTGTCATTAAAAACCCGACAGCTTCGACTTACAATGATTTTTTGTTTGTCCGCATAAAAAATGCTTTCAATGTGTATCTAATTTCAAACGATTCCAATATATAAAACTTAAGTATTCATTCAGTCGTTATTTTACTTAAAAATTAAAGAGATTTGGCGAGTTGAACACGGCTTAGATTTTGCAAATATTTCGCCTACGTCTTTAGACATTTATAATTATTACTTAAGTTAGCATTTAATTCTCCCCCTGCTGATTGCGGAAACTTGAAGTTGCCTGTAAAATTAGTGACTAAAAACTGCCCTGACAAACCAAATGCCGGTGTAAGAACTCAGTTATAAAAATTGATTGCTAGTTTTATTTATTACTCATATAATAAAAGTTCCAAGAAAATAAGTTACCTACGTTTAGATTTGCATCTTGGAAAATAAGTGTTTTTGGTTTTTTTTTAGTTGAGAAAAAAATATTTTAGAGTTTTAAGTGGAGAATAAAATATTTTTGTAGTTTTATTTTTAGCTAAGAAAGCAAAAGGTTTGAGTTTTGTTCTTTTTTGGAAAATATCAGACATGATTTTGGTAAAATTTTTTTCTTAGGAAATAAACAACAAAAACTAGAATTCAAAAGTCTGAGATAAAAGGAGGTTTTAGCCTTTCATTAATTTCTTAGCTGTATCGTTGCCATAATGCATTAGCTTCTGTTCGTTTTTTTTCGAGTTTCAATCAACAATAACGTTAACGTTTTTGTAGTTGTTATGAAGTCTGCATACATTTCATGTTCATACTTTTGCACTTTTTCCACGGTGCGCATTATATTTTTTCTTCAATTGCTTTTCATAGCTATAATATTTATGGTTACATTTAGTGTTTACAGAACCTGGTTCACTTTTAAAAAAATTTTACGGCGGATATTTTTGTTATTGTCTTTTCAATTTCATTACCGCTGGCACTGCGCCGCCCTTCTGTCACTGAATGTGCGAGGATATTTTTGCCTAATTTTTCCACTTAGTTGCACTTTCCCCTTCCGGACCAAAGCCCATACCGTGGCATGCCTTTTAAATCGTAGCCAACGCTGCTGCTGCTAGTGCTGTCAACAACAGACGCGGCATGCATTAAAAAACATCAACGACCAAAACAACAACTACCAAGGACCAAAAAACTAAAGTACATAAACGAAAATCTACAACAACAAAAAAATCGAGGAAAAATGTGCGACATCTGCTGTCACAGCCAGTCCGTTAGCTAGACGGCAAACTGGTAGCCTGCAACCAGTGTTGATATTAAGATTTTAAAATTGTACTAAATTATGACGAAAAGTGTAACTTTTGGAGTTTTATTGTACTTTTCACCATTTACGTCAACGCATTACCTCCCTTTTCCCGCAACCAGACAAAACCAATTTTTTTGTCTACTGCAGTGTGTTTATTGTTCAATTCATTGTACTGCTCCAGTTAGTGTAGGCTTAATTTAACGTTACTTATCATTGAGATCTCTTCAGCTAGCCTATAAAGTCATAAGCGCATATTCATAGTCATATTTAGTACTCAACTAAGTCGAAACTATTCTAAGTCACAACTAAAGATATTCATAGTCGCCTTAGTTTCGACTTTTCTGGCTAAGTACCAACTTAAATTTTAGTTTCGGCTGCAGCTGCAACTAAGTCGTAACTAGGAAGAAGTATTTTATCAAATTAAGGGAAAACAGACGAAATATGTAAAAATGAACTTGGTAGAGGGTGATTTTGATAATATTGAATAAACTCCAATTAAAATTTACAAGGATCGATCCATTTTAATTGGAAGATGAAATTGAATGCGTATTACAATTCGAATAAAGCTACATCACAATTTTATAATTGGAATAATTTAGATAAATTTTCAAATAATAAGTCAGTTACACGCTAGTTCTTTTAAAGTAAATTTGTGCATAACATTTAGATATCTACTATTTGTATGTTTCACAGCATGCTTTCGATAAACATCGACTTCACATCACTGCGGTTGTTCTGGCTATTTCACACAATTAACAAGAAAATGATACCTTATTCTTTTGCCTAATCATGCAATGAAAACAAAAATTTCGTAAACGGATGATCAAACTTGATATTATTTAATAAAAATGTAATTTTTCC
>NW_016161336.1:0-52675 GCF_001687245.7 Rhagoletis zephyria
CCTAAAGCTTAAGATTCTCGAAATGGAATAGTTTAAAGTTTCCACAAATGTTTTGGTTTGAGTCTTAAACTTGATGACCACGTTTAGATACGGTTGCTATTAAGATTCGCTAAATAAAATAATTTTTCATTAAATAACACATTTGTTAAAATAATCTTGAAGTAGTACTCCAAGCCCAAGAATTCTAAATAGGACCTCGGAACGAGTAGAATTGAACCAGAGGTCGATGGTCTTTACAAAACTCAGAATAATAAACCAAATAAGAGTGCCCTACACTCCGATTGGCAATTGCATTGGGTTATCGATAACTTACAAACTACATTTGAATCCGATATAAGAAAAGCTAAATGGGGCTTCGTCAAGGAATCTCTGCGAAAATTTGGAGGGCCACTATTGGCCGTCACCATTTCGGCGCGACGGGCGGTAAGGAAACGCTTACGCCTCTGCTCGTTACTCATTTCCTAATCAACGCGAAACGGGTGATCCCAATGGTGTCTGCCCTATTTTTACGCTGCTACACATTGAAGCGCAATATCTGATAATGAAAGCTTGAACATCACTGCCAGACCCTTGCTTATATATTAATTGGCTCCAAATACCTTTCCCCAATTTGAACTATATTTAACTTTGTACCATAGATCTAATAGAGAGTGCGTTTATCAGAGAAAGCAGACAACGGTAATTAACTTTTAACTTTTTCTGATCTCAGCTAGATATACATACAAACATATGTAAGTAACTACATATTGTAAATATTTTTGTTCATGTTACAACAGTAAATAAGACTTGAGAGCAGAGATCGAAAATTACCCTCTCCACTTTAAAAGTGTTCCAACAATGAGA
This sequence comes from Rhagoletis zephyria, assembly GCF_001687245.7. Lineage (NCBI taxonomy): Eukaryota > Metazoa > Arthropoda > Insecta > Diptera > Tephritidae > Rhagoletis > Rhagoletis zephyria. Next base: position 844 of record NW_016161336.1, read on the forward strand.
AACACAATAAAAAAATGAGTGGAGAGGGTTATTTTCGATCTCTGCTGAAGGGTAATAATACTTAACCAGACAACCTGAAAACCAAGAAGGCGGGAATAACTATTCTTTTTTTTCTATCCTTTTAAAGCAAAATAAAAAGCTAGACTTTTCTGATTTCTTTTTATGGCATTCGTAAACCTGAGCAGCCCCGAAAAAATGCGCCGAAATATAATGAAATATGTAAGTTTTGAAAAAATCCCGAAACTTGAAAAGCCTAAAAATAAAAAGCAAACAACAATCGATATTTCTTGCTGAAAATAATAAAGTAAAATTTTTAAAGCGTGAAGAAATCATATTCTACAAGGAGTTTAAATGGCACTGGCTTCTTCGAAAACACGATTCGAAAAACTTTTCGAGGCTGTCTTTTTGATTTGCGTAAAAATCTTTAACTAATTACAATCATCTCTACTTTGAACATTCTAATCAAAATAAACTAATAACTCGTTTAAAGATTTTCTTAATTAAGTTCTTCTCACTAAAAATGCTAATCAACAACAAAAAAAAATCGAATGACCCATATTAACCTTTGTCTAAGACGTGCGCAATTTCCTATCGCAAATATCCGATCCCTTATACTATTCAGCTCATTAGTATTTCATTAGAGCGTTTTCTCGCTCTTGTGTCCTATCGTTGTAAGGCATTCAATCACTCCAAATTGGAATTTTCGCCACTTTAATTACATGCAAATTTAAATTAATGACTTTTACTCGGGGGGGAAAAATCGAAAGCACTGAAGTCCCTTGTGCATGGCTACACTATTGACCCAAAGCAGGATACCCAACAACATCATATCCTTTCCTGTGCAAGCATAGTACATACATACATACATACATGTAAGTATGTATGTTGATACGCTAGCATGCATATTGAGAAAGCGTGCAACTTAAGTCATGAATATCTATCTTTCTTTCTATCTGTACGGAATTTGCGCTGCTAACTGAAGCTCATCGCTTCGGAATTTAATTAAAATCCAATAAGAAACGCCAATCAACGCATGCGAACGCAAGAAGTTCGACCCTCGTTACGGAGCGCTAATGCCATTGCGCTGCATTAGTGCTGGATGTCGAACGCGTTGAAGACGAGCGTTGAAAAAGGATTTCGCATTAGAATAATAGCTCGTTGGCAAAGTGGCGAGTGAAGCTGACAAATCAGATATTATCGATAATTATTGAGCTGCGCGTTTTTTCTTCGACATTTTCCTGGTTCGCCATCACACACATACACATACATATATACAAACATACATTTGAGTGCCGTTAGTTAGTGTGACACCTTTGAATTTACCAGTTATTGCACCTACTATTATTTATTGCAGGTTAATGAATGATGGAAGTTTTCCACAATTAGGGTGTGTCAGACGACGTCGTTTCCGACTCGTTTCGGTCAACGATTTGTTCGCCGGCGCAAAAACGATATACTCGCGAAATGCAAAACGATGCTCAAAATGTATACCAAATTTAAAGTAAAAGCACAGTTTACATATTTATTTTCACTAATACATCCAAACGCACTCTCGTGTCAGACGCACCGTGTGTGCCCGCCTTAAGCCATATAAATGTACTTAGAAAAATTTGGAAAAATTTAAAAAACAAAAACGAAAGTCTTATCTCTTTCAAAATATTTCCAAGTTTCATTTGAATTACGTTAATTTCATTACTTTTTTTTCTTACTTTACCGCTAGCTCAACAGCAGCATGTCGCAGGCGACGTCCGACTCATCGTTAAGTTGATCTGTACAGGTTCTTAGGTTTCTTACGGTAAGTTAAGTTTTACCTAACCGCCAACACAGTTTTTCATAAAACAGGTTGGCCAAATTATTAAGTTAAGTGAAGTTACGGAAATTAAGTGTAGACTAACTGAGCTTTAACATCTCTTACGCCAGCTGTTGCTGCACGTAATCTGGCTCCTACTTAGCGTCAGTGTCATGCCGCACAGTGGTTTATAAGTGCTTAATCCAGGCTCAGAATGCATTTACATATGTTCCAGTGTCTAACTTGTGGCTTTTAATGCCGGCATTAACAACTGACACCGGAGAAAATTCAAAAAAAGGTATGAGTACCAGGTGCTCAAAGCATTGCAAACATAAGGTTAGAAATAAAGTATACATTTTAGTTTGCTGATTTATACTTTATTTATTCATTATTATGTTCTATTAAAAATTACACTATATGAATTAGCTTTGCTATCATTCTTTCATATGTCATATCAGTATATGTTCATATACATATATAGATTTGTTTTCATTTGTACTTCTTCTGAATTCATTCTGTATTCGGCTTGGTTTACACGTCACACCAGAAGCAAATTTAGTCCACACCGGGAGCTAAGATGTTTACACATCAAAATGCTAGTTCTTCTTAGTTCGTTCTTTTGAATCTTTCAAGCAGATTTATGTATCTACTTTTACTAACTAATGCAGTTAAAAGCTTCTCATAACTGTCGTACCTAAACAAAAGCGTTGGCGGAACGTCAAATGCAGAATTCACACCAACAATACGCATAGGTATGTTTGTGTGTAACACGAAAATGACAGTTTCGCCGTTTTCTGCAGCCAACTTCAATACCCAACGCCCTGTCAAAATCGGATTTTTCAACCGCTCAACGTTAACGCCGCGTTGTTTCGGTATGCGTCATACAAATTGTATGGGCATTAGAATTTTTTGACACCCAGACAACGCTGACGCTTTTTTTAGGTATGGCAGTGAGTGAACTAGATTTAATTCTCTTTCTAAATCTTTCGTCGCTCTCTTTCATTTAGCATTTGGAAATTACAGTAGAAACTTAGAAAAGTTAACCGATTTGTTTTTGGGCCTGTTAACTTTTATGAATTATTAACTTTTTAAGTACAGTAATGTAATTCAAACAGCATATCTAATATAAGTGAAATCAGAAAAACATAATGTACTTACATTTAAAATATATGTATGTTTTATTGATATTTCATACCTCTTATTAAAAGTTAAAAACAAGAAATATGTAGTTATAAAAAATGCATTCCGATGGCACCTAATTCGATGTTGAAGCAGTGAAATAATCTGTAACCCTTTTATGAGTTATGCGTTTGTCTAAATGCGATTTTACTATATCTGAACTAAGTTCGAGGAGCTGTGAAATGTATTTATTTGAGAACTTCTTGTTTTACCCATTCCATTTGATCAAAATCAATTTAATGTTAGAAAAAAAAACAAAAGGGTAAACAAAAGAACTCACAAAAATTAACCAAAAAGTTAACTTTTTATGGTTTCTTGTAGTGGTAGAAACCTATCTAACTTTTCCGTAGATTTTAAATTTTGTGACTCTTAACTTTTGTGAGTCTCTACGGCAAATTTAATACAGATTTTCCCACTGTATGCCAAATCGCTTATTTGCTCAAACAACTAAGAAACGATTGAAACTTCAATTAATTTCCATTAAAATGCGCTGAGCGAAATTTAATTTCTTTTCTGACATTTTTCGTGAACACCAAAGCGTAAGAGTAGTGGGACACATTTACTGGTTGGCATTCAACATTGGGCAAGTGTGTGCATTAAGTCATATCATCGTATGTATTTATGCATGTATGTATGTACATATGTGTGTGTACACGCATATAAAAGATGTCTGCCTACTTTCCCCCTTTCAAGTGCATATCCTCCCAACTACTACTATACTTAGTTAAGCACAAACTGTCTACTCGTCTAACTGCCACTTCGTCGTCAGAAAGTTCAAAGCAAAAGTCACACACACAAATAACAAAAAACTTTTTGGTTGACGGGACGCACTTTTAGNACACAAATAACAAAAAACTTTTTGGTTGACGGGACGCACTTTTAGAAAGTATTTTTAAATTTGCATTTAAAGTTGTTTCATTATTTTTGCCTTTACGCAACAACAACAACAATAACAGTGCGCAACTTGTACGCATTCTATTTTCAGAGTTTTTTTTTTAATTTTCTCTTAGCATATTCCACTAATATGAGAATGTGCGTGCGTTTTCGACCTTTTTCCTTAAACCCAAAATAAAAAAAAAAACTTTCAACTTTTGTGCCAGCAAAACTTTTTTTTCCATGTTATCTACATTTAGCTACATTTTATGGCTGGGGCAGTCAGATGGCAAAGTCAATGGCATGATTAAAGGGCTCAAAAGCTGACCGCATCCTTTGTTGTTTTCAAGTTTGAAGTTGATGGCCACTTCATCTCTCTCTTTCTCAATCTTCCTCTTTTTCCCTTCCTGTCGGATAATGGCGCTATAAGGACTTTCTTTTATCAATAACTTCAACTTTGGCCAGACGCAATTTCGTTATTGAAATGAGCTCGCAAGTTACGCAAGAATTGTGCGCACTTCACGAAAATGCATTCATTCTGGCAAATAAGAAGCAAAATTTTATCTTGAATTCAAAGTAAAAAAAAAAACAATATTATAATACTCGGTAATTTGAAAATCCACCAAGAATTTCGCTTTGGTAGAATACTTATGTGTAGTTCTAAAAAAAATCAGGCTTGGTTGTACTTCAGACGCGCTTAAGTGCAGTTCAGAGACGCGTTTTGTTACATACATACTTATATATGTAAATACATATGTATACTTACGTTTATATGAATGTGTGTCTGTTTTTAGTACGAGTATACCCAATTCCACCAAAAAGCACAGAAAGTTTTTTCTTTTACAAAGTTCACCATAAGTAGCTTTCTTAGCCCAGCTAAGCGCCTTCAATTCGATATGTAAGGATAAATTTCTCACGTACATTCATACCTTACATTTCTCCACTCCCAATGCAAGTGTGTGGGAGAATCGGAAGATGCTTGACTATATTATGCATGCAAAGTGGCATCAACTACGAGTTCAATTTCATCCCACAGACATATGCAATTGAATTTTTTATGAGGGCAAAATGCGTTAAGACTCTCATAGTTGGCGATTGTAAATGCGATTTGCTTGCATAGACATTAAGCATTTAATGCAGCTAAGCCGAGTGATTCGCTGGAGGATCTAAATTGGAACTCCTTCACTTACGACTTTGCAGTCATAGATGGAGCTCTCATCAGCATTATCGTCACTTTCGAACGGATGGTCTGTATTCAGTGAGCTGCTGTCGGTCGATCTGTCGGAAGCTTAGAAAATCGTTGACTCTTATTTATAACTAGCAGACCCGGCGACCTTCGTCACGCCCAAATTTAATTTTTGTCCTTGAATCTATACTCGAATCTGTATAGAATAGTTGGTGGCAATTTCAAAATGGGTGCGTATAATTGTTCAACAGAAATGCATTATACATTTAACTACTTATTTCAGACGAAATACCTTAAAAGCTTAAACGCATAATAATATTGGAAAATCACATCCATTGGGATTTCGTAACATAGGAGAGTTTGATATACTCAATAGTTCAACAGGTCGATTTAACTTGACATTCACGGCACCTTTTCTCATTTGACGATTTTTAGTAATAACTCGACTCCAGCGCCAGCTGGCAACACTTTTTTGCAATAGTATTACTCTTACCGCTACCAATACATATTTGAAATATTAGCCAAATCAGATCATAAATAAGATTTTTAGTAATAACTCAACTACAACGCCAACTGGCGGGTTAAATTTTAAAACTCAGACCCACTCAAACACACACTAAAAATTTCGTTAAAATACGGACATCCACTTAGCATCCTAATCAAAAACACACTAACGAAGTTCCAGTACTTGACCATGACCACTTCCAGAGATATGCAGTATAAAAATTCGGTTTGTATGGGAGGTGGCATGCCCCCTTTTCCAATAGCACCAATTTTTCTCCTAGAGTATGCAATTGATTTCATATATCGACATACCAAGTTTCAGTATTCTACCATTAACATTTTCAGAGATATGCTGCTATGAAGTGCCACGCCCCCTTTATATATTCAAATTTTGTTTAGCCTGTAACCATCCTTGGGATGTGTACGGCAGGTGTCCGAAATTAAAAAAAAAAAATCGGTTCAGCCGTTCTCGAGCTTTGCGAACACAAAAAAACGGCTTCCAAAATATATATATTAGTATAGATATAGATATATAATATTCTTCATCACTTAAGCATATCCGGCATTCTAAATGGTACGAAGTAAGAAAGCCGAAGTAAAAAAATATTAAAATGTTTTTGTTACATAAAAAAATGCCAAAGCAGTCTCCAAAAAAACTCTTGAAAATTAACACGATATTCCGGCAAGTTGAAACTTGCACTTCATTAGACTAAAATTGTTTGGGCTAAAAACTGAATAAAAAGTCAAAAATTCTAATGACATTTTTTATGTGAGCTTGATATAAAGTGTGTGCTTTCATTTACATATATGTTTTCTATTATAGAATGATCTATATTTTCATAAACAATTAATTTAAAAAATATTACATGCAAATAATTGTGGAATGTACTTTATCCCTCCCCAGTCCCTTCCAGACGAAATACGTTTTGGTCGTAGGTATGTTACTGATTTAAACAAGCAGCGGAGCATTTCCAAGTACTCGGTAAGATTTTATGTAGATCCGAACAATATAAAAATACTCCTATGGGACGTAGGCGTTTAATTTGAACCAGATAACGATCGGAACAACTATACATATCCCGAGCAAGAAGTTATTTAAAGCTTTCTATAGATTTTATTTACATGCGAACATAGTAACAGCACTCTCTAGTCGTCACTTAGTAAAACACAAGTTGTTTGCTGCACAAAGCAGTGGGCGTATCCTTGCTTTGCCATGGCTGCAACAAATATCGAAGTTTTGTCCGTTGATCGTGTGCGAACCTATTGCCAATGGATGTCGACTGTACCATAAAGCTGTTTCCGAATTTCGCAGTCTTGTCTTAAAAAGATTTAAAAACATTTGCGTAAAGTCAAATGTTTAATACATTTTGTTAAGAAAAGCATTTTACTTGTGCAAAAGTCATAAATAACCATGCAAATTATGCTATCCATATTACATAAGTCCTATTTTGAAGCACCGACTTCCAAGAATTCACAGCACCATTCTAGGAGAGCAGCATTAAACGAGCGAAGCGGAATCACGGTACGTTTTTGCCGAAGGGCATAATTAAAGTTAGTTTTGATGCCATTGTGCGCACATACATAGTTATAACGAAATTTTTGTTTAAGTACCATAAACAAAATTGTACAGATAGCCAACAAAAATACAGAACAGGATAAAGTACATAAAATGTAGCGGGAGTAGGAAATATTTACAAAAAAAAAAGCAACGCTGCCGGTGACTGCTCTGCAGCTGTTAATGGCGAAGGCGCTTCGAGCAAATCGGAGAAAAGCCTGCTTTCATTGTATATGTTTATTTATCTTAAGTGTATGTGGTTGTTAGTATTCTATATATGTATATGTATGGAAATGGCGAAAAATCATTTCATTGCAATGCCAGAAAGTTTTCCATTTTCATTTTCTCCATAATTTTTTCGCAACTTTCTTTGCTTGCTCGTTTGGCCACCGCATTTCTCGCCTTTTATCACGAACACCTTCAGACATGAATAATTTATGACACAATTCGTTTATTCGTTCGTTCGTTCACTCAGATACTGGCGCTACAGGCAGAAACAGCATAGGACCAATGGAAGAAAACGTGACGTGTTGGTAGCGTGCCACTTCTAGCCAAGGTATTTACATACAAATATACAACTTTAACTCGCATACCTGGGCTGTTGTCGCTAACGGTTTGTTGGTTTGTATCACATCCATTTTGTTCATACACCGCCTCAACCAGCTACCCACTCAGCTCTTCCGGCACTTGCTGCGATAATGAAGTGTACTAAAGTAAGAAATTTAGCAGCCACCTTCGCACCCTTTCTGTTCTCCAGCCATTTTTTCTAATTTCTTCCGTTCTTTTCGTATTCACGCCCTTGTCCTCCACCAAGTAAACTTACTTTCGCCGCCAACCATTGATCAATTGCTCAGTCGCACCGAAAAAGAAAACAAAAGTTGTCGGAGACAAGCAGAAAATAAATGGAAACGAAAGTGTAAAAGGAGAAGTAAAAGTAAAAGAAAAAAGTCCAGGCTTTGCCAGAAAAGATGTGAATAAACATTTTTATGGAAATGAAGTAGATTACTAAAGGTAGGCACTCTAGGCAAACATAACTTGCAAAGCCATCAAAAGGACTCAACTCAAGCTCGCTTTGCTACGTGATGTTATGTCGCTTCGAACCTACCAAACCAAATATAAATTTACCGAAAATTTTAAAAGCACTGTCTGGTATTTTGCTTTTTAAAGCATCCAAATATTTCGTTGTGCTCTCATATTTCAGCACCGCGCGGCTTTTGTAAGGCACTGACCCGCCAGCTAATAGAGTCATTATATTAATATGCTGGTTATACATGTTTTGCCACCTATGAAATTGGGTCAAATGTTGGAAATTGCACTTCGCGCATACACGTCGCTGATAATTTACATAATAAGCCTTTATTAAGTCGACGTTTTGGTGCGCAACGATTACACTGCGAGAATTTTTAAGTTAAATAAACTATTTATGAAGCTCCACTTTAAGCTTCATTATGAAGCTTCACTGAAACGTAGTTGCTGTCCAAAAGTACATAGTTTAACATCACATTTTATGAGTGGAACGCTGAAACTAAGAAAATTCATAAATATTTTACATGAAGAACAGTGGATATACACTGGTGCATTCGTCGCGGATTCAGTGAGGTTTTCCCTCGCCTCTTTTGACAAACAAAAGTCGAAAGTAGTCTTTAATCAATCATTTTGGCATCTTTCATGTCAAACAGCCTAGAAAAGTACTTACGATTACACCATCGGCATATGGATGCACCCCATGTTGTATAGAAGATTTTTGTCTTTAGGTGAAGAACTGCCCGCCCTTGTTGTGAACAAAGAAGATTTTAAGAGATAATATTTAAGAGAACCGCTTACGGTATACAGACAATACAAAATAGCCAAGAGTTTTCGAAAATTACCACACTGGACAACATTGACGACGCCTCTTGCCTTTAGACTAAAGATGCCATAGATAATTTTCTTGCTCAATTCATATTGCGACGGCGGATTTCTGGACCATATGGGTAGAGAAGAGCTACCAGCTAAGTATTCTGCCTTTCACAAAGCTACTCCGATTCAGTGCTGGGTTTGGAAACTCTCATAGGAGTATTGAATCTCCACAAAACCCCCTTTTTCTCAAATCTCTGATAATTTCTTTGCTGTATTAAATAGTATAGCCAGGAGCGATCCGCAATAAAGGCCATAAAATTAATGGAAACCAGAGATATCCCTTAGATGTTGGGATTTTAAAAAGGTTTGAAAAAAATTCTTTAAAAAACATAATAAAATACTTTTTCAATATACTCGTTCGTGTTTAAATCGTCGTGCACACATACATATGTATATGTAATTACATTCTTCTACACAATATGCATAATTCGCACCAATTTTTTTTCTGCATGCATACATACACTTAGATCTCCTTTTATGCGGTTTTTTTTTATGCGGATTGGAATTTACTTTTTCAAACAATTTTTTGAGAATTTTTATTACTTTTTTCAGTGTGTAAATAATTTCTCTTTGTATTCTTAAATAATTCATGTATTTTTTTTGTTTTTGGTTAAAATACGGATAAAATTCTATTTATTTCAGTAATGTTCAGTTTTCCAAGGAATATAAGTGTTGAAGTGAAAAATTATTTTTTATTTTTTTTTTGTTGCTTAATATTGTCTCACTAGATTTTTTTATGCGGTTTTTTTAGAATTTTTATATGGAGTATCTGAATTTATGCGGTTTTTGGAAATGCTGGAACGCATCCCCTGTTTTTGAATGAAAGTAAAGAACTTATTTATGCGGCTTTCTGAGGCACGCCTGTACCGCATAAAAAAAGACCTAAGTGTACTCACTTCACGCATCGAAACCAGGAAGGAAAAGTTCACTTCAAGCCGCCGTGTACGGTTATTTTACTCATTACCGCCAACCGTTCATTAGTGGACACCACAACAACGAAAAACAAAAAAAAAACAATGTTAAACATCGTTGTAGTACTAATAACAACAATAGCGATAGAAATTTGCTGCAAGGCATGTATTTACAAATGCATGTGTGTTCGCGTGCTGGCAAACCATTTAGAAAACCTGCAAAGTAAACATATGCGAAAATTTGCTAAAATTGTATGGTCTCATTTTTCGAGTTTTCGATGCTCTTTTTCATTCAGTTTATTTTTTATATATTTTGTTTTTTTTTTTGACTATGCAAAGTTCATAATTTCATTATTCAGTGGGCGATAATGAAATGTGAAAAAAATTAACTAAACACGATTACGAATTTAAAAAAAAAAGTTTTCGGCAGCAATTTCATAAATAATAAAATGCGAGTGAAGTCAGAATGCAGCACACGTTGCATATTTCTAGGCGCGAACGCACTACCGACTCACAAGGTTTCATTCAGACGTGTACATGTGTAGTAGTATTGGTAAGTGGATATGTGTGTTTTTTCATGCCATCCCATTCGCTTGCTTACCAGTTGACTTTGTTCACAATTTTGCCTTATTTTCTTTCGCTGCCAAGTCACAAATAAATTACCCTGTAAATTACTTCATAAAAAGTGTCAGCGTTTTAGAGTCGTTTCGCTAGTATTTTTGTATGTGATCACATGACTGTCTTAAATGTATGTACATATGTATGTGTACTCGCGTAAGTACATTGTATGTTTAGCTGTTTGATTGCGTATGTGTGGCATGCCACATAGCAGCAAATGCGCGCGTCATGTCACGCACTCACTTTTAATCATATGTGCCACACATGCAACATTTTGTATACATACTTGCAAAAGCCATTTTAGAAGTCAGTTTTCGTTAACGTATAAAGGCATACACATGCACCCACATAAGCACATATGTATGTATGTATACTGGTGGCAAGAGTAATAGGCTTGCCCTTTTTGACCAGCTTTGGCATTTGTCTTGGGTAATTAAATATTTAATATTTTTTAAAACAGTCCAGCTAGTTACACAACAAACACCGGAAGCAGAAGCGGCCACTGTGGCGTAGTGGTTAGCAGTGCGCGTTAAAATTCTGCAGGGCCTGGGTTCAAGCCCGGTTCAACCCAACATAAAAAAATGAAAATAAAAAACAAGAAAGTTTTTTCTAATAGCGGTCGCCCCTCTGTAGGCAATGGCCAACCCCCAAGTGTATTTAGGGGGTTGGCCTAAACAATTTCTTTATATAAAATTGGGTGGGCTTTAAACTGTACATCATTGCTAAAAATTCTGAGAAAAAATTTTAATTTTTAGTGCAAGTTTTTATAATTTTAGTTCAAAGCTTGAAATGTGCATTTACATATTTATATTGTGGCTGTTGTACAACCCACTCAGAAAATAGGTAAGCACTTTATGAGGTAATCCAAGTATTCTTTCAGTAAAGCACAAAGTCAACACCACCGATGACGCATTACGCTGTCAGTTGCAAAATAAGGTGTCGACGAAGTTATTTCCCATCTCCGAACTACTGCGCGCGACTGCTCTACATTCTACGTAACTTACTTTTTAAAGCGGCTCAGAAATATGTCTGATACCAAATGTGTATTCTAAATTCGTACTTACAAACGGCGACCATGCCTTTGTTAAAGTAACGGAGATTCGGCAGGGAAGTGGTAAGGACCGCCGGGTGAAATGCAATGCCTTATCAGCAACTTACAACGTAAGGCGTCATCGGAGCTATTTGTTTTGTGCTTTGCTAGTACGTTACATTGGTCATGATGACAATTTTGATACCAAAAGCTGAAAGAAATATGAATTACCTCGTAAGGTGCTCTCCAATTTTCCCAGTGGGAAATGACTAGACTTTTATAAAAAATATTAAACATTAATAGCTTAAGACCCCAGCAGCCAAAGCTATGTTCCCACCTTTCTGTTAGGTTTAAGTTTTTTAAAATTTTCTAACGGCTGTTAAAAAAATTAAACATTAAATAAACCAAAGAAATACATACATATAGCCAAAACTGGTAAAAATAAAATAAGTTTATTATTTCTGCCACCAGTGTACGTGCATGCTTATGTAAATACGTAAGTAGGTGCAAGTGTGCGACGAAATGAATTTACAAGGAGCGTGCAACAGTATGTATGTATGTATGTATGTAGATATAAATTTATATAAGTATCTGAATGTCTGCTACTTTGACATTTAAAATATGCGCAAGCGACGAAACATCATGAATTACTTGTTGTTGTTGCTGCAGCAATCCATTAAATGCAACTTTTGTGCGACAAACTGCACGCAGCAAGCTACGAAGAAAATAAACGCTTTTTGACATTACGATTGTACGCTCTATTCACACAACGTAAATATATATGTATGTATGTGCATAAATGTTCTGAACTATGAGTCAGCCCACATACATAGGCCATAGGCAGGGTATGCTGGTGTTGAATGTTAACCAGTAGCATTAGATTTAATTGCGATAATTTTGTTGCACGAACACGACAAGCTAATTTACGATTATGAATACATGTATGTACATATATAAATAAGTATATAAGCATGCGAGCAGTTTTACCGTTGCGCGAGAAAAGTCGGCATTGGCCCATTTTGAGATCCGATTTTCACTAGCCCCAACTTTCTAATTTCATCCTTTCTCAAAACTTGTGCGACTTTTGATCCTTTCTGATATTCAAGCTAACAGTTTTAAGATATTTGGATAAAATAGTAATAAAATCGAATAACGGAATACGAATTTCCGGGTTCTGAATAATATCATTTGACGGATTATCCTGAAACAGTTGTTAAAACTCAACGCCCAAAATCTGAAGAAAAAATTGACAAAAGCAATGTACGATACTTGTATGTAACAAAAAAAAAAACAAAGAAAAAACACAATGTAATGAGCAGGGAACAGATTTTATGGAATCGATTAAGAATGTCAACGATTTACTTTCCCTGATTCCATATATACACATTTGATGTTGCCTTTTCTTGCCTTTTTTTAATATTTGCCTTTTCTACCTTTAATTGTAAACGGCAAGGAAAAAGCCCTTATTCTTGATATTATGAAAGTTTTAAACGTTCCATATTTAAATTCGGCGCCACTTGTATCAACTCACGTCGAGCGCACGTATATTTCATTCAAGGCTGTGTTAGAGCCTGTTCTGTTACAAAAAAAATCAAGTTAATAATGAAGCAAATCGATGGATAAATAAAGAAGTAATAAGTGGTCGTATGAAAATGCGCAAAAATTTTTTTGTATGAAAAATTTGCAGAAAATAATGTTACTCATACGCCATGTACACCTGAAAATATCCCGAAAACTTATCCATAGAATATAAAAATAAACACGATTTTCGGAATCAGCAAGCAATCTATATATATAAAATTAAGTGGCAAAACTTCCTGTTCGCATACTCCTCATAGACGGCTTGCCCGATATCAAAGAAATTTTCAGGGGTGATTGGGGTCTGTGTGGAGGGTGCACATAAAATGAAATTTTCGGAAGTCGCATGGCATCTTGTAGTAGTACATTAAGTCAGACTTCTGTATCCATTCCTCAGACGGCTTGCCCGATTCAAATGAAATTTTCAGGGGTGATTGGGGTCTGTGTGGAGGGTGCACATAAAATGAAATTTTCGGAAGTGATTGGGGTCTGTGTGGAGGGTGCACATAAGAGATTTCTATCATTCCTAGACGGCTTGCCCGATTTCAATGAAATTTTCAGGGGTGATTGGGGTCTGTGTGGAGGGTGCACATAAAATGAAAATTTCAGAAGTGAAATGGGTCTGTGTGGAGGGTGCACATAAGAAATTTAATGTTTGTATCATTGCACGTTTTGCAATTAATTCTGTTTGGCTTTACGTGTTTTTTTGGATTTTTATTATTGTTTTGCCGCAAGATTGGCAATCCTGCCTTTTACTAATAAATAAACAGAAACAGCTGGCGAATGTTTACAATTATTAAAAAATATTGACAACAATTTAATTTATAATCTTATAACTGGAGTCTACTATCGCACCCTTTCCTCAAACGTGTATTAATTCAATATTCAAATAACTTATATTTATATAATTTGAAAAAATCTCCCTACTATACAAATATGTACAGCAATATTAACTAACTAGCGAATACCCGGCGTGCTTCGCTGCGCCTTAAAAGTAATTTTGTTTTGTTACTCCCTCTCACATCACTTGAAAATATTAGTTAATATTGCTGTACATATTTGTATAGTAGGAACATTTTTTCAAATTATATAAATATACGTTATTTGAATATTGAATCAATACACGTTTGAGGAAAGCGTGTGATAGTAGACTCCAGTGCTTCATAGATCGATTTTTTTTTAAATCTAACTTCATAAAGTTCTTTAAAAATATTTTGTAAATGAGGCCATAAGAGCTTAGGGGGAGAGTTACAACACAAAAATACATTTAAGGCGCAGCGAAGCACGCCGGGTAATTGCTAGTTCTATATAGGAATTGTATATTTAGGGGCGTCCATTGAACATATTTTTTGTAAACCAGTGTTATTTTTAAGTTTTTGTCTTTTTAGTGCCTTCTTTTGCCTTTTTTGCTATTTCTAGTGTCTTTTCGCTATTTTATTTCGCCTTTTTTTATAGGTTTTCAGGTCCTAAAAATCCGTTCATTGGTTATGATTATTAAAGATATAGTTTTATTAGATCCAAGTTTTAATATATCCAAATTTGCATTATATTTTAGAAGTTGAGATGCAAAAAACTAGATCCTCAAAACCAACACTTTTCTTCTTCTTTCTGCAGCTGGTCTTGTAAATTGTTTTCGAATCTTCGTGGATATATCCCTTCAGCATACTTTTATTTCCCTAACGTTTCCCAGTATGGCTTATATTACTCTGTCAGTCCTTAGGCTGCTATCCCCACCCAGCTATATACATACATATGTACATATGAACATTGCATCCTTACTAAATATATGTGTATTTGCATGCATTTTTAACTCCTACAATGTGATTACGGCGCAAATACTCGAAACAGAAACTGAGTAAATGTATTCCAAACGATTTGCTGATTTGTAAAGCAAATAGAGCTTGAAAGCACTCAAACATAATATTTCAAAAGACCAAGAGTTAAAGCATACAGCAGTGCGGTGCGCACACAACGCACGATAACCGTTAGTTTTGAGAGCGCAAAGCGAGACCACTACGTTGCGCTAATGGCGACCAAAGTCCACATAAATGTATACACACAATGCAAAAGTGCAGTCGTAACACACACACACACAAACATATATTTAGCATACGTAGCAGTTGGCAGTGTAAAGCAGCGCATGCAGCTGACCCCAGGATAATGGCAACGGGAAATGGCGATTGTACCATAAAACACTCCGCATAGGTTGCACAAGGGCTGTACATACAGCTGGTTGCACGCAGCTACAAACTTGCTTCGCAAAACTCAAACCAATCCAGAGATATGTAGAGGGGCGGGCGAGCGAGATGGCTCTCAGCTACGCAGCTCTACTCCAGTGCGACCCATAAACATGTGGATTAGTAAAGTTTTGTGCCAAATGTGCAAAAAAAAAAGTGAGTTACGGTTAATGGCAGAGTTTTTTGCAGCCATTATTTCAGTACATACATAGCTGCCGCCGCTGACCGCTTCCACAGTGGCGGTGCTCTCTACATTGCAACACATTTAGTTGCAGCTTCTTTGCGCGCCATGCTGCTGTGGCTCTTCGCAGCGGAAATGAAAGCGACGCATACACATTGATAACTATGAATATGTATTTACGTGTTTCGAGTTCGTTGCGCTTGAGTGTGCGTATGTATGTGTGTGTTGTATGCAAAAGCTATTAAAAAGTTTTTCCCGTTGTGTTTGTGGCCTGCAACATGGTCCATTAGAAGCACAAATTGTGCAAGCAGCGACGGCTACTGATAATTGCGCAATTAAGTTCGGGTACAGAAAGCTTTGGCTGAGAAAAAAAACAAACCTATTTGCGGAAAAAATTGCATCAAATGTTGAAAGAAAATGTTTGCCCAAAGCTTTTTTATTCATCTAAAATTTCAGGCACACATATCAGAGGAGTGACTTCTACAAAACAAACTAATAATAAACTATGGGCTCCATTTAAATTGTCGTGATTAGTTTAAAAGTTTGCTTCTTTAACCATTCTTACTGACTTTTATGGTGTTTTAGGGTTTCCATCCCACTTAATTATGATTTTTCCGCACTTGAAATTAAATATCCTATTTTCATACTTCATAAGCGATTTATTGCACAATTTTTTAGGTCTGCGTACTATATACTATTCGAAGAAATATAGTATGCAAAAATACTATATCTCTTTAATTATAAATAAAATTTGCAAACATTTATGTGTATTAAAATGGATGAGTTTATTAATAGAACCACAGATCAAAAATGGCAACATTTTTAAAAATACTGAGAACGAATTACCAAATTTACTTAACCCTCTAACAGGCAAATCCGCTTCTATTTTGGCAGAAGCAACAAGTATATCACAACGTTCGGTTTTGTTTTTATTCTCAGTTGAATGTAGAAAGTCAAAGTGAAAGCTCGAAAATATCTCGCGACCACTTCTATTTTTATCGTGTCCATGATTTTTTTTTTTGTGGAAAGGTAAGCGAATTTATTTTGTGTGTACATATCGTTTAATGAAAAAATTTAGTTAATTGGAGTTTTCGAAGCAAATACGCAAAGGCCGCCTCAAGGCGTTTTTGCCGGTTTAAGTGAAAATTAATATTCTGTGTGGTTTGCTACTGGCCATTAAAATTTGTTTAATTTTTAGGATCGACCTATGTATATCAGCAGCCAGTTCGAAAACTCCCTACCTCAGAAAATTTTCAAGAGCGCCCTATATCAGAATTTTATTGAAAAACACACTATCTCAGAATTCGGTTCAAAAACGCCTTAGCTCAGCTGAAAATACATGGAAAGGGTGCTGATATAGGGCGTTTTTTAATCGCCAGCTAAGATAGGGCGTTCTTCAACCAATTTCAGAAGTAGGGCGTTCTTCAAAATTTTTCTGAGATAGGGCGTTTTCAAACTGGCTGCCGAGGTAAGATCTTCCACTCAGGTATCGATATTATTATTTGAAGTGTACTATATATTTTCAGATTTTTTTTTTTTCAAAAAGTACTATAAATTACTTAGAAAATGTTGGCAACCCTAATTATATAAACTTACACCAGAACATCGCTAAATGTTCACCATGACTGGGAATCGGGAATCGGGCTGCCTTCAACGGTGGAAAATTATACCACTGCAAAAAAAATAATGATCACTGGCAACACATTTCAGAATTAATTGTTCTGATTTTTTAGTTGAGGATGAATTCGAACAAAGATGAGATGACTTTGACCTATTTTGATGTAAAATGTATGACCCTCTTCGCATGGATCACGGTTGCCGCTTAAAAGTAGAAACCCGGTTGGACAGGTCGATTATGACGCTCAGATAAAAAGATCCTTCGATTAAGCACATATGGGCATTTCCAAACTGGCCTCACGTGACGCTCGTACGGCAAAATGTTAAAAAAAAAATTAAAAAGTCAAAATTTTAAAAAGGTATTTCTAGATTTGCATAGCAATTAAATGTCTCCTTATTCAGTAAAAAAAAAAACTACAACTGTTGTAGCGATTTAAAGATATTAGGAAAGATATGCGCCGGTATGACGTTACGAAAAACATACGTGAATTTTGACTTGGGTTACAAAATTGCAAAACTGTTTGCATAAAAGTTTTTGTAGTAATATTGGAAATGTCTAAGATTAACCTTCAAAGTTTTTAAATGTGGAAATCTTTTATGTTAATCAACTGAATTATCTGACGTGACGTTACCTGGCGTTACGTTACTGAAATTTCCATTGAAAAGGTTTTGTTAATATTATTCCTCAAAGAATTTTGACGTGAAGAAAACGCCACCGGAGGTTTCATTTTTTGCAGATCTATGTCTTACTACGTTTCAACTAAACATGTCAAATTTGAAACAAACCAGAGCATTTTCAAAATATATCGACCCTGGCACCACCTAGCTATATCGTTTTTCGTTAAAATGAAGCCAAATTGGCCCATAAATAAACTAGATATATGATTTTTTTTCATGGTAGACTTTTTTCTGGACCAACACCCATATTTTAAAAAACCAAAGCAAGAAAGAGCGGTCACCGTAGTTATTGTACGATTTCCTTCATATTAAAATACGTGTTGCTTAAGCTCCATGTGTGGCACTCGCAACGAGATACCTAGATTGTTTCGTTTGGTTTTTGTACTTCAACCGTATAGATTTCGAATCCAGTGATTTTACTTCAGATATCTTTAAATAAATTAAGTAAATAAAACCCAAACCCTTAACACCTCAGCTTCTGAATGAGATTTCTTCTCTTTTCATATCACTCCTGTAGCGCAAAAAAAAGGAAGTAAAATTCCCGCAATCAATTGCGAGGCAAAACGCTGAATACTTCTTCGATAAAGTTCAACTTACCAAAATCAATTGAAGTTTCAAGTGTCGAAAGTTTCGTAAAGAATTTGCCAATTAGCAGTGTTGTGTTAATTAATTAAAGTTTAAAAATTCTACGAATTAACGCTCGAGCGAGTGGCTGGCTGGCTTCTTTTATGTAAGTACAAACATACACATCTACGGGCAATGTAAATACTAGGTATTTGATTTTAATTATCTACACTTAAGTGAGATTTCTTCAAGAAATTAAAGAAAGTGAATGTTTGATTATCACAATTATTACCCAAATCAAATTTACAGCTCATAAGTCGGATTCTTCTGGTTTGAGTTTTAATTAGTTTTTCATAGTTTCCAGGCAGTCGCTACAGCCGAGTAGTTAGATGTAAGTACTATTTACCACTAGGTAGGGCCTAGCTTTGATACCCGGTCCAAGCAACATCTAAAAATATACATTTTTTTTCTCCGAGCACCGAGTTTTCTTCTGCCACGAAAAAGCTTCCCTTAAAGGCCAGTGCCTTTCGGAGCCAGCGTATGTATGTAATAACATCAAGATGCACACCACGAATCGGAGGATAATCCTGGCCAACATTTAACAAAAATGTGAGCGCAAAATATTTGCTCCAGTTAATATGAATGTATCTATAGGGTTTCAAAAGCGAGGAATCTGCACTGCCCATATATCAGAATCTTTCTAGACATTGTATCCTTTTGCGAATATCGTACGAATTCGTCGTTATAAAGTCCAATTTGTAAGGAGCACACCCTAGAAGCGATTCCAGAGTTTCATGGGTAATTCCATGCAAAAAAAGAAAGCGACATACACTTTAAAATGCCTAGTTATCTATTTTTCAGTAGTGACCTTATTTTTGTTAAAGAAATTTTATACATCAGTTATCGTTCCACGTTAAAGAATATCTTTCGCTGTCGTATAAGTTCCGACGACATAGTTATAATTCACAACGGATCACATTCTGGAGAAAATGTCGCACCAGTCACAATGGAATGGCCCTCATAAATAAAACATACTTGTAAATATAAATATTTTTTGAGAGTATAATTTTTTATTCTACCAAAAACAATCAGTGCTGAAAGTCACATAAAACACATAGAAATGTTCTTCTCATATACAAAAACCTTGTATGCCATGGACTTGGTTACCAGTCCTTTCAGCACTTTTCTCGCAATAAATAAAACAAAGCAAATACTAAGCGCACCACCCACCTTTCTACTACTTAGTTAGAAGAAACCAAATAAAACAAAATGTTCACAAAGCCAGTGGGGAAGGCAAATAAAAATTGCACTCGAAGACAAACTGACGTTGATTGGAAAATTTATTCATGCCCATGCCAAAGGACGACGAACTCCTCCTGCGATGCACGAACGAACGCATTCCATGTATTTGGCCGAAAGTGAAAGACCATAGCAAAGCAAATGAAAGCAAAAAGTGCAAAAAAATAATACACAATTTAAGAGCAACAAAGTTAGGCCAAACAAGACGAGCTGCTTTAGCCAAGTTTGAACGAAAAAGCGAAACAAGCTGCAAATTTACTTACTTACTCGTACAAAAGTTTGGTAAGAAATCAAGTTTTGTACACAAATAAAAAGGGCAAATTGCGCATACACAAATCAACAGATATATATACATACATATACGGATTGGGGTAGTTCTTAAAATATCAACATCTAAATTTATGTAGTATAAGCCACCGCTTTTATTTTCAGAAGTTGCTTGCAGGAATTTCAAAAATTAATTATTTTTAATCGCAAAATTTCAAAAAAACGTTTACTTTAAATCTGATAAAACTGGCATATTATTGAAACTTATTCATGCAAATTCATAAACTCGCTGAGTTATAGCTGGTTCACCATTTTGTAGAATTTTCGCGTTTAAAAAAAAAATAAACCCTGGTAGCGCCCCTAAAAAATTTTTAAGGACCATCCTAGCATGTATGTATGTATGTAGATATGTATAAATGTATTTCAGAAACTATATAGCAGACAGTGTTTAATGGAAAAAAAAACAAAAGTCTAGCGCTCAACCCTTTCGTTGCAGTGCTTCGTTACTCGAACTGACTGATTTGCCGGATTGAAGTTGACTTGATTTCACTGCGTACACCAACCAGCTCCCCGTGCCTACGTATGTATGTAGGTGTGTGTGCCTTTCCACTGTTCTTATTAAGCGCTTTTCACGCTTGTATTGCTGCAACAGTTACGCTGTTATTCCAGCCATGTTGTTGTTATTGCTTCATATTTGTATTACATGCAAAATAAGTAAGTAGTTAGTTAACTTAAACCCCCCCCCCCCCAACCCTCCTTCACAAACAAGTTTCAAAACTTTGCAAGAACGTCAATACTTCTTCATCATCAAGAAACTGTCGGCAAAATATGCGGAAAGGGAATATTTTCAAGTGTGCTTTGTAGAGTCGCAAATGGTTTCTTGCTTCATCACCCTTGCTGCCTGGTGTGTGTGTGTATGAATACACATACATATTTATGGCAGCATAATTTTCATTTGCAGCTACCCCTGTACGCTCCACTTCGTATATTTGGAGCGTTGGTCAAACTTTGCCATTTAATTTGAATGCTTTCACTTCACATTTCACTTCACTGTTGGCTTAAACTATTGGCTACCTATTTTTGTAATGTACTTTATCACATTTTCCCTCCTCTTTATTTTAAGCGCACTAAGAAAACAACAAGAACTTACATATGTATGTATTGATTAGTTAATTTCTTCAATAAAATATCCTTAAGTCTGGTATTTTAATCCTTCTTCTTTGCAAGGCAATTGATAGCTAGCTTGAGACTTTACTGAGTGGTGAAAAGGCTTTCCGACACAAAAATGGAGCCAAGCAACATTTAGCGATTAAATTCAGCTGAATTCTCAAGGCACAAATCTGTCCGTACTCTTTAAACGAATACCGCCTCCATTGCGGTTTTACTCAACAAACTGATTAAAGGTCACTCATACGCCACAGCGTTCCGCAAGTGCCATCAACATTTCCATGCATGTACAAACATGTATGTAAATAAGTATATATTTTCCTCAAACCAAACACTTTTACAATTTTACACTAACTTGTTACGTTTTATTTCGCCTGTAAACAATGACAGCTTTTTAATTAGTTGGTTTTTTACCTTTTTCCTTGCATTCCTTTATTTACAATAAGCCATGGACATGTGTTACTCATACAAATAATTGTATGTAGTATATCCCAAAGTAGTTTTTCTAAATTTCTTCGGAAGGGTACACATATTTCTTTGTACATATGTATGTATGTATGTATGTGCTTTATTGACCATTTTTCCCGCTGCCATTTTGCTTTGCCTCTTCAATGCAAACTCTTTTTTTTTTGATTTTCTTGTTTATCTCACCTTTATTACTGCGACCACCATTCATGCTGTCCATGTCACTTTAACTGATATGAAGGTGTCCTTTTTGCGGTATTTGTCATGCGGTTTTTGCCATGTGTTTGGAACTAACTGAAAATAACTGAGCGAAGCGTAGGTCTGTGTTTGCTTGTGTGGACATGGGTTGACAGGCAGAAACGTATTCATACTTTATACATGCACACACACACACACACACACACTGAATATTATAATGCTGTGTGAGTGGCCGATGCGCTGTTATGGGTGTGCCAATGATCGGCTTGGGTGAACATGTGTTAAATTAGTGCGGCGCCATTAACTCAAACACAAATCATTCAAATTGAGGCGAATAAACGAATGCTGCTCGGCTGTTCTGGCCACCGAAATGGCTTTTAATCGGTTGGAACATTTTAAGCCAATTTAGTTGCTGTTGTTGATGTTTGACTTTTTCACGCAACTAATTAGGCAAATATTTTGACTTTTACATTATGCAGCGGTATTTGCATTTGCGGCCGAAACGATGCTAATTCAGATTCTAACCAAATAGTAGACAGTAAGCAAACACTTCCGAATCTTTAAGGTGTAATGCGAATATAAGGCAACTTTTAAAAGAAGAAAATTTGATTTCCGTAGATCGGGATTATTATTAACCCGTAAAGGCCAAAGGCGTGTTCCAAGCTAAAAATTTATCCTACCTAATCTGATGATGAATTGCTGATAAAATGTTTAAAACTAAAAAAAACGCTTTCGCCTTTTCTGCGAAACCAGCTTTAAAAAAATTAATACTTTGCCCCCTTCCGCCGATTGTACACTTCCTTTCGCCCTTCGCAGCTATATTTTTTGTCTACTTGTTATTATATTGTGTTTTCATCAACTTGATGTTATTGTGGGCAACATTTGCGATGACAAACAATAATTTGTATGTTTTACTACCGAACTCCAGTAAGCGGAACGAAATTTCGGTTTTGACATACATACAGTTAGTCAATAAAGTTTAGGTACAGCGAATTTTTTACGGTTAATTCTACAACAAAGCCCCAAAAATCAGAGTTTCAAACCTTGTGCAAAATGAAAGAAAATTCTGCAAATTTACATCCAAATATTGCACCTTTTATTTGCAGTTGTTTAGCCCATTTAATTTTATAATAAAGTGCAAGTATGAGGAAGCTAGGATTTACCATTGGTTTTTGGCGAATTTTTTTATCGAATTTATTATCGAACATTATCTTATATGGAGAAAATGAGCGACACCTTCACCAAAAAAAATTGCGAAAAATCAATGGTGAGTCCCAGCTACCACAAACTTTTACTTTGTTTTATTCAAATTTAATGGGCTAAAAAACTGCGTACTCAACTTTTTTCTAAAAAGTGTAGATTTTTGGGGTTTTTGTTGTAGAATTAACCACATTTAAAAAAAAAAAATGGCGAAAAATAAAATATTTAAAAAATAATTGCCCGTATTGTAAAAAATTCGCTGTACCTAAACTTTATTGACTGACTGTAGTTGCCCTCCAACACAGTTCAAACAGCAAATGACAAAGTCGGCCGCAAATTCAAATATTTGGCAGTCAGTTTAGAAGATCATCGAACTGGTTGCTTATATATACACACATATGTACATATTAGAGACCTGTACGAGTAAGTAAAAATGTAAAACGTTAATAATCGCCAAGTATGAATGGAAACGATGCGAATACTTGAGTTTAAATTTGACATGGTTGGCAACGCATTGTTTTACTTGGTAGTAATCGGATGTTTTTTCTAATTATCCCTTTCTTATGAGAGTTTAACGTTTAGCGAAGTTCAATTTGCAAAACTTTAAATCTCATTGAAACGTGTAAGCATTAGAAAAAGTTATGCAGCCTTCAGTAGACAGGGAAAGCCTAGTCACCCCGGCCTTCGACAATTTTGAAGCTTCGAAGCGGAATCTCGTACTCTATTTGAGCCTGAGCTCACTCGATGCTTTGGCGCTTGTAATGACTGTGAGAGTTATGCTCTTGGCTAAAAGATATGCCGTTGACATGTGTAAAATGTTGTGAAACTTATCCGTGAGTGTACTACTCGTGGCTCCGCTTATTATGGTTATTGGGACCTATAAGCAATCTTCAGTTAATTAGGATAGAATTTCTTCGTAATCGATTGCACCATCTTCAAAATATTTCACCATGATACCGTCCTGTACGCATGTCCTGTAAGTTAGAAAATGCGCCTAACTATCTTTGGGCTACACCAATAAAATCCGTGATTGCCTAGATTGAAGAAAATGCTTTAATTTACCCCAAGGTCAATTCAGCAGCATCACAGAATGAATACTGTCTGGATTGTACTTGCAATTTATTCAAACCTCACACGATTTTGTAATAATTTCTCTTTCCTGCATTAAATTGCTGTTATTATCCAATACAATGAAAATCAATGTACATAATTGTTTTCAATGGGCACGTTCAGAAGGCGCAACAGCTCAGTAACTGTTGCGATTGTACCTTCTGGGCGCGTTGTTTTTTTTTTTAATTCTGATCAACTGAACAGTTGCGTGTTAGAAGATCGTAATATTTATTTTTCTGATCATTTGAGACAACATGTTGTGTGTTGCTGAATTTGACAGCTGATGTATCAAGCCGTTCAGAACACGCATTACGATCACTGTTTTTTTTTTTAGCAACGGTTGCGCTCAACTTCTGCATCTTCTGAACCTACCCAATGATGTGTTCGAACACAAGTTTTTTTGTCGAAAGTGAAAATTGAGAAACAATTTTACACACACGTGAACATATCCCCCCGATTGAGCCCTACATGACTTTGAAACCAATTAAAATTTAGCCGTAATGATGGCTATTTTAGTAGTCGAGTATGAAATTCCCGTCAGAGCTTGTTGTTTGAGATTGAAAAGGAGAATGAGTTTTAAAATTAGATTAATTGCAAAAACAAAATGTCAATATGCCTCTTAGCGTTTCTAACTTAATTCATTTTTACTGTGATTTTTAGTAAAAAATGCCTAATCATTGCAGCTTCAGCTTTTTACACGTTCCGTATTGAACTGATGATCACCACCCAAACATCAGCAACCTCGCCGACTATATAAACTCAAAGACCGCGTGTCTCACAATAGGCTGCTCTTAGGTTTCTCAGTGGTTACTTTTGTCAGTTACTCAAAGCTTTTGACTCAAACTCAAAACGTAAACCACTTCGCTATTTATTCCCAACTGCATAGATCCACGTGTATAGTACATACATATATGCAAATGTCTACAAAAATAACTGTTGTGTATGTGTGTGTTTGTTTTTATTTGCATGCATATTGGTGTGGCTGGTGTGACATGTGTTAAGACCGTGAACGCCCAGAGAGTTATCAACATTACAAATGCCAAAGTCCAAGGCAGCTGCTCCAACAAGCCTATCCAACTCACAAATGGTGACAGGACAGTTCTCCTGTAAATGTGGTGGTGCCAGTGCCAGTGCATGTTCATCCTTTGACAAGCCAAGGCAAGGTAAAGTAACAACACTGTCCAGAGGCGCACCCAGGAATATATTTAGGGAGGGGATTTTACTTCTGAAAATTTGCTCTTTAAAGTACATGCATGCAAGTTTTATGTGCAGTATGTAATAAATAAATAAACTTTTTGAAGTTTCATAAGTTGTACTTTATTTACATAAAGTGAAAAAAAGAACTCAAACATTTCTAACCGATTTCAAAAAATGGGGAGGTTATTAATTTTTCGGAATACTTTTTTCCTTTTGAGCTGGATTCTAGGCTTTAAGATACAGTTTGTATTTGAGGTTGGGGTTTGAACCCCCAAAACCCACCCCTTGTGTGCGCCAATGACAATGGCAGAGTTGGAGACAAAACCCAAATGCTAAAAAAAAACACAGTCATGTTACTGGCAAAAGCGACAGCTACCATAGCCGTTACAACACGGTAGTCTAGTCAACTCCAACTGAAGCACACATTTCTGCATCCGTACATGTACATATACAACTTCATTGACGGAGGCTAGAATTCTGCTCCCTTAAGGGAGCACACGAGCAGTCATTTGCATAAAATTTCGGTGTGTTCAGGTGGCGCCAAATCAAGCCCTTATTTCAGTACTTGTGTGCCTCAACATACGTTAGTATGTATAGAAAGTTGTAGGTATGTGCAGGCACATATGTTACATGTACATAAGTAAGAATGTTTGCGTACGGGAGGCGAATGTTGACTCCTACTCGCATGCAGCTTTTGCCCCTTTGGTGTAGTTCACCAACAAAGCGACTTCCTTTTCAGATGACAGTTTCCAATTTCAGGTGTATTGGAATCTCTCCACGTATGTGGCACACGTACGTTTTTGACTGTTTACTATGAACAAAGTGTATTCTTATAGCCAACAAATGTTGCTTCTTCTCATTTTGGATAAAAAAAAACAATATTCTTTCATACAAACATTCCTGCATACGACTATCCTTGCCGGTAAGTGCTTCTGGTTTGCTTTTTTTTGTATGGAGCCAGTTTTTGTGACTGCGTGGAAACATTTGAGTCTGTCTGTTTTGGCATACGTTCCGGCACTTCCTCTGCGTTCAACTGCCGCATTTACATGTATTAACGCACGCACATACATACTTTAGCAGTCTGAAAACTCCCCATACACACACCAGCGGAAGCACAAAATGCTCACTCGATTGTTCACGTTCAACAATCGTTTGCCATTTGGTGTTGCTGTGCGTTCGCCTTTGTGTGATGTCTATCAAATTTTTGGCCTTGAATGATGGCCATTCAAATTTTTACTTTAAATAGACTTCCTTTCAGAATTCGTTTACACTTCAACATTTTGGCAGCCGCCGTTGTCGAATATTAAGAGATGGCCACTAGACCTATCTTTTTATTAACGGCGGCCACTCGGCAAGTAATAGCAAATCTCCGAGCGCATGCTACCAAGAAAAAGTTTCTTGAAATTGAAGGTATCTTCCTATATGTGAAAACATAGTAGCTTACACCGCTTATAAAGCGGCAACTGTTTCTTTTTTTCAATATGTCCGCGCTGTTTTAACCGGAATCTCATAAAAATTTCGATATAATTTTAATTGAAGTCGAACAAAAGTTTTTCTTAATGTCATAGCTTTATGAGTTACGGGAGCTGTACGGTTGCAAACAGAGTAAACGGGGTGGTTGATTAATCGAAGTAGGAAGAAGGAATTAAATGCAATATTCTATATTAACTGATTGCAGTAGCTCATGAAATTGTTTTCTCATAATTTGGTTGGCTGAATTTTTAACAGCATTAACCATCTACTTACCTTTATTATTTATTTTAAACCTACTTAATGAACTCCCCGAGGCATTACCACAAAAATAAAGGCATTTTGTTGCTCATACGCGCCGTTGACCGGCTCTAATTTGAGCATATCTTATCCTTTTGTATTCATTCGGCTTTCGAGCTGAAGCGAGCTGGTGCTTCTTGAAATCATTTCTAAGGATTTAACCGAGTTTTGTCGATTCATTAATAGTTGGGTTATAGAAAACGGCTAATATTTGCTTCACACAATACAAGCTGATTGTAAGTGGAATACCAAAGTAAAATACGAGATAATTTGTACTATCTACGTGATATCTTTCTTTAAAGGCTGCAAGCCATTTTTTTGTGTACATATGTGCAAAGAAATATTTTGCCTCTAGCCACTTTTTTACTTTCATATTCGGTCATCTATTAGAAATGGCTAGCTTAAATTGTGCCTTGTAACTTTGAAACATAGCAGACTGAAATACAAAATGAAAAGAAAATGTCCTTTAAATCACTGAAATCCCTAAATTTAACACCAATCTACATGTCATACAACTATTATAACGGTTCAAATTCAAATCAACAAAACAAGCAAAGCAAATATAGCTCCAAAAACTTCAAAACAAAAAAGGTCTTACCAAAAATATTTGCGCAAACATCACTGCCGAAACAGGTATGCACGAGCGCAGTACAATAGAAATAAATTGAAAAAGCGAGTGTGTGAAATACGCGCTGAGCCTGCTGTTATTCGCTGCTGTAGCCACAAAACCGGAAATGTCAATTCGACGCTGCCGCCTCCATCTCGCCCCTTTAACCGCAGCTCGCATGTAGACGCAAATAGCAAACACACACCCACACAACAACAAAACAAAACCGATGGGTTTGAAAAAATTCTAAACTTTTTGTTCGCAGGTGCACTTTCGCATTTCAACGCAGCTAAAATGTTAAACTGTGACACGAATGCACACATGGACGCGATTTTATGGAAATACGCGATGAAATCAAATGCAGCAAACTGTGCATAGGTTGAATTTTAACCGTTGAATTTGCTGTTTTTGTTTGCACCACATGACAGTACCGTCTAAGTTTCATTTTCTATAAATTTTTATTTAAGTAGCTGCCAGAATACTTTGTTTTTAACTCTTAAGAAGCGTTCCTCCGAAAACTTGTAACAAGGGTGGCGACCTAGGATCAAGCTAAATTAAAAGTGGTTGAAATTTTATTCCGGTCTGATTTGGGTCTAATTGTAGCCTATGCAATAAATATATATATGTATGTATGATATGTGAGCACTTCAGAAAAAAAATGTCTTCTATATTTTTTTCGGTGTTGCTTTGACCAGGGCTTGATATAAAAAATACATTTTTTTTTATAAATAAATTTTAATAACTTTATAAGCTTAAATTAAAAACTAAACTAAAATCATGACCACCAAACATTTGTTCACTTGCCTTAAGTGTTACTCCTTTCTTCTGAGCTTCACATATGCTTTTTCATAACTAGGAAAAGCCAACAAAAAAAACTATACTTGTATATAACTTCAGACCTGGACATAACAATTGTAATGTTGTAACATAAAATTAACTTCTACGACGTGTATTTTAAATTTGCTATGTCCGATAAATATTGAAATATACAAATTTTATTTGCTGACACTTTTCACTTTTATGAAAATATTTTAAAGTAAGTACTATGTACATTAGACCACACCAGAAAAGTAAGCTCTCCATCCACTCCTGAGTCTAAATGATTTTTGCAAGGCGATTTCGAAAAAAAAAACGTTTGGTCGCACGTAGGGATTGCTCTTTTACATTTTTCGTCATATCTTTGACAATTATAGCCTTATCTCAGTTCTTATCACCCGGGCGTACTATCGTACTGTCAGAAAATTAAAGCTCTTCAAAAATAAAAGGAACTATTTGATTATTCGAATAGAACTATTTAGAAAACATGTATTGCCAATGTATGTAGAGAGGTGTCACCGGAAAATGTAAAAGGCCCAACCTAGCCAAAAAAAAAATAAAAAATCTGTGTTCGTAAGTAAAAAATGCTTAAGAATCTGCATGAATTTGTGAGCTGAATAGCACAACAGGGCGTTGCAAGCAGTGGTGTTTGCATGAAATAAATTCTTGGGGCATAGTTTTAAGCACAGTCCATAGTCAATAACAGAATTAGTTTGAATTATTGGGCCATATTCTTGTTTTCGTACGAATCGAAATTTTAAGTTTTCGTATAGAATTTCTAAACAAAAATTTTAACAGTGGCGACACTATTTACATCATCGAGCACTAAACGCTAAAATAACGTGAGGGGCATTTTTTCAAAATTTTCTTTTTAATGCAGAAATATTCCTAGAATATCTAGATGCATTTCTTCATCAAAAATAAAATTTTGAAAAAAATTTCGTTAACGTTATTTTGGCGTTTAGGGCTCGCTATGTACATCGCTTTGACTTAAACTGCGACTAATATACAAAAAGAATCTAAGTTAGTAAATAAAAATGTCACTCAAAAACTGAGTTTGCAAAATCAACTCTGTTCAGAGGGTACCTATCGATTTGATCTTCTCTGTAGCAGTATGATTTTAACTGATAATTTAAAATCAGAATAAATGTATGTATGTATCTTATGTTTCGAGAGAACATTAAATTTAATTTACTCTGATATTCGAAGCTTAATTTGTTTGCAAGTCTTTCCTAAATGGAATATGCGATAGAAGAATTTCAGAAGTGCATTTCCTATAGCAAACGGGACATGTTAACTTCACTTAAAGGTTGCAAAGAGCATAACTGATGGACTTATAACTTGCTTGGGCTGGGCAACCAACGCACGAAAGTAACTCGGTGGGCTTTTCCATTTTAATTAAAATATTCAAAAGTAACCAAATGAAGTGGGCAAATGTTGAACTGCGTGTAATTGGTACGCATACAAACGCAGCACTTGAGGGCAATCATGCACAAATGCATGTCAACACCAACACACATGTACATGCACATATCTTTATGCTTAAATAGGTGTATGTATGTATGTAAAAAAAAACTCATTTGCATAACCGTACGAGGCACGCACAAATGCAAATAAAAAAAAACAAATACGAATGGGTGGGTGGGGGAGTGCGTTTTGGCCGAAGAAAGTAATGAAATATTGAGCGAAAAAACTGAAAACTGAAATGCTGGACTGCAACACCAAAGAACTCAACAACACCAGAGAACAACAAACACCGAGATGAGAGCAACAGCATTTGCCCATGGCTATGTTGGCGGCGTTTGCACTGTCACACATGATGGCTCGCCTTTTGAGCAAATATTTGTACAAGCCTGGAAAATATGTACATATGTATGTACACTTGTAAAAGGTTAACGCATACAAACGCATGCGTACGCAGCCCACACAAACATACAAAGTATAAATAAAAAGGTGAATCAGAGCAAAAAAGCAATGCGTAAAAAAAGCTAAGTCGTCAAAAAACAACGCTTTCAGCAAGTAAGTGGCTGTACAGGAATGCTGAATGCGGTGAATATGGACATCGACGAGGTAAAGCGGCATAAAGCGGTGTGTGTGTGTGTGCATTGCACTTTGATGTGCCGGCCGATGGGGGCTATTTGCATTTTGCATCCCTAAACACACACGAGTGGACTAACGGCCAGTGTACACAGAGACAAATGTTTGTATGTACATATGTATTGACATGTGTTTACGTGCGTATTTGCATGTCCGCATGGTACATACATACATACATACTTACATATGTGAAACTTGCTGGCAAACACGCAGCACGCTTGAACGCATTACTAGCAATACCTTGGGTCAAGCCGGCGTAGAGCAGCCACCAGTCAATCGGCCAACAGAGCATATGGACTTTCATTCTTTAAAACCTATGTTCCAATGTACATACATACATATGTCCGTATGTACATATGCAATTGCATGTGCTAATGTAAATACATATGTATGTATGTATGTGCCTGCAGTTGCACTCACGCTTATGCAAATACGCTTACGAAAGTGGCCAAATGACCATGTAAACGCACGTTTGAGCAAATGTTGTTCGTCCATATCAAAGGCAGTGCGGGTCCGCCGCGGTTGCACAGCGCTGCGTAGCACAACGCAACGACAAAGCCAACCAGCCAGCCAGCCATTCATTGCACCTCGCCGGCTATCGACGCTGTTTGTTTTCATTTTCGCATTTTTATTCATTTGCATATAAAAAGGAATCAGCACTGATGGGGCACGGCATATAAATACGTTACCGCATTCAGCTGCTGCTTATCGAACGATTTCATTGGTTTTACTTTCGATTGAACTTTTTCTAGCAGACGTTGAGGCGTTCTACATATAGTTTGGATGCTTTACGGCGGTTTATTTGAAAATAGAATTTGTGAAATAATTAAGAAAAAAAAAACACAATCACTAGTCTTTCACTTCATATGTCTCCACCAAGCCAACGAAAAATCCAAAAATGGACCCAAAAAGGAAAAAAGGGAATGAAATTCCGACTCTTGTTCGTAAAGTGTGCACCAGAATCATATGCACGGCTGTTCTTTGATTTAAACTTTCGTTCAATACGCTTTTCTTCTGCACTTCACAGATGCTTTTTCATAATTTGAAAAAAAAATTCAAGAGACTCCTGACGGCGTTCGAGCCCAGCACCCCCTGAAAGCTAACAAATAGTAGCACGCTCCTCTACACACTTAGCCATTGCCGGCTACGTATACATTCTCTCAAATGTTCAGTTTGAACAATTAAAATAAAATTATTGCTTTCAAGTTACGTTTTGGGTACGAAAATTAATGAAAATTAACGTCGTTTCCTGCACGTTCCCAGTACGAAAAGCGCAATGTTTTTTTGAACGCTTTTTCCGGTTTTTGAAATACCCTTTTTTTTGTTCCAGCTAGACATATATGTATGTATGTGTGGGCATCTCAGCTTTTAATTGTATAGAACCGAAACAGCATTTTCAATATTTTTTAAGCGCTTTTAAGTTATCATAAAACTCAATTCACCCACCCAACCTCATTTTTGATGATTTTTGTTTACCCTAAGCCAAGGCACCGCGACGAGGACTCTTAAAGGTTTATTATGCACCCTCGATGCGTCATTCCAGAGCTAGAAAAAAAAACTTGAAAATATTGTAATTCCCTCTACATTGCAACCAGTGCAGTGGAGCACACTTGTACTGCTGTTGTTGTGGCTCGGTTGACCACCAGCACTTGTTGTTGCACATTGTATTTATGCGCTTTGAAGCGGTCAGCATGCCGAAGTACTCATTTACTCGTTCGNCCACCAAGCCAACGAAAAATCCAAAAATGGACCCAAAAAGGAAAAAAGGGAATGAAATTCCGACTCTTGTTCGTAAAGTGTGCACCAGAATCATATGCACGGCTGTTCTTTGATTTAAACTTTCGTTCAATACGCTTTTCTTCTGCACTTCACAGATGCTTTTTCATAATTTGAAAAAAAAATTCAAGAGACTCCTGACGGCGTTCGAGCCCAGCACCCCCTGAAAGCTAACAAATAGTAGCACGCTCCTCTACACACTTAGCCATTGCCGGCTACGTATACATTCTCTCAAATGTTCAGTTTGAACAATTAAAATAAAATTATTGCTTTCAAGTTACGTTTTGGGTACGAAAATTAATGAAAATTAACGTCGTTTCCTGCACGTTCCCAGTACGAAAAGCGCAATGTTTTTTTGAACGCTTTTTCCGGTTTTTGAAATACCCTTTTTTTTGTTCCAGCTAGACATATATGTATGTATGTGTGGGCATCTCAGCTTTTAATTGTATAGAACCGAAACAGCATTTTCAATATTTTTTAAGCGCTTTTAAGTTATCATAAAACTCAATTCACCCACCCAACCTCATTTTTGATGATTTTTGTTTACCCTAAGCCAAGGCACCGCGACGAGGACTCTTAAAGGTTTATTATGCACCCTCGATGCGTCATTCCAGAGCTAGAAAAAAAAACTTGAAAATATTGTAATTCCCTCTACATTGCAACCAGTGCAGTGGAGCACACTTGTACTGCTGTTGTTGTGGCTCGGTTGACCACCAGCACTTGTTGTTGCACATTGTATTTATGCGCTTTGAAGCGGTCAGCATGCCGAAGTACTCATTTACTCGTTCGCTCGTTTTTTCGTGCGTTCCACTATTCCACAGCGCGTCACTTTTTATGTGCTTTATGCAAATGCAAGCGGTAAATTGCATGCACCCTTCGATACGCTGCAGTGCGTTGGGTGGGGCGGGGGGTACTTTGCCAGCGAATGCATGTTGTCGTTAGGTTTAATTGCAAAAAGGATTAAGGCACGCGTAAAACGTGCAATGAGCAAATAGCAAATACTTGGCAGCCATTGGCAGCGCCCAACTGGTTTACATATGTACATATATTTGTACTTGTGTGTGTGTGTGTAACTGCATATGCTTAGTTGCATGTCCATATGCGTGCGGCTGTTTTGTTTGCATTGCTCTGCACAAACGGCCGCTGCATTGCACTCGCGTGTTCCAAACATTTGTAAATTGCCTGATGGTTTTGCATTTGCATTTGTCTACGTAGAATTCTGCTTTCCGTTTCGGTGCACAGCATGTTGCATGTTGCTCTAGTGGCTGCGGCGGCCGGGGCAGCGCGACAACAGCCACGAAGGGGGCCAACGAACCAAATGCGGCGAAGATTTACGAGTTGGAAATAATCTAATTTCGTATTGTATGCCTGGCAAGGATTGCAATTTCCAACGCTCGTCCATAGCAACAATCAGCGCACCATCGCTACCACGCGACTCTCGTTGTCCCCTTGATGATAGGTATAGGTAGCTAGCACAGAAGCTTATATCATTTTAAAATATTTTCTATTTTTATTTTTTTCTAATATTTGTTGTAATTGAGTGAGCGTAACACATATCCCATACTGTTTTCAAAAGGGGCATAACTCAAAATTAGATTTTACCTTGGGTTTTTTAACAAATTATCACAAATATTTGCTCAAGCTTTTGCTGAAAGGTAAATGGAAGCTATGTGTACATTTTTAACGCATACATTTTTTATGTATATTTGTGTACGAATGTACATTACGCTTATTTACTAAAACTAAAACACGACGATACGCGGTTTTGTACTTTAAACGACGCTAAGTATGTATGCACATCTGCTGCTTCTAAATGTTTTCTTTGCTTGAAAAATTTCACTGCCGCATACTGCCGCTGCTACATCTGCCGGTAGAGAAATTAATTTTGCGCAATGACTATTATTTGGTATTTTCAAAATGTACTATGTAGTCAAACTTATATTTGTAATAAACTTTTTGCAATAAAAATGAAATGGGTTTTCCCACAAAATTGAAATTTTGAAATAATTCTGTATGTATACTAAAATAGTAGTCACTAGGCACCAGTTCGAGCTCTAATGTCAGTTGTTGAATTCCTTAAAACAAAACTCTCGTCTAACAGCCTTTGACAAACGTATCGGGTGGATCAGAGCTTTTTCGCAGTTTGAACATTCGCGCACTGACTTTCAGTTGGCTAAGATGGCCATGAAGAAAAGGGGTACTCCCCATTGAGAGATTGATTATCTCGGAAAATCTCACGCTAGGCGCACATCGCATGCGATAGGCCGACCGACCGCTTTCGGCCGAACAATTTGACCGTCCGAACTGCGCACATTTAACCAGATTATTTGCCGACCGTATTTGTACGCACAAATCTAGTTTTCATTACAATTTTGTAAGCAGTGAAATATTTTGATACATTTTAATTGACATATTCTAAACATGTGATTTTCTATGTAATTTTTTTCTTTTTGCACCCAATAAGTTAATTTTTCGCAGTCCATTTTGGTACTTTTCACCTGACATCGGACGAGAAAAACAAACATGTTTGAATTTATCCTCACTGACGGACGTCAACGGCCGATGTCGGTTCGGTTATCGGTTTATGTGTGAGAGCGCTCATATAATCGCAAGTGTTTATTCATATCGCCCGCATATATGTAGCCGATATCGGCCGAGCACAATTACGAGCCTGCACTAGCGGTAACAAACAGGTTGAAGAAATTTCTAGCAACTACAGCTGTATGCACCACTCTCTTCCGCATTCCTTAAATTCACTTGTTTTAGTTTCCTCCGAACCTTCCATACGTTTCACCAATTATTATAACTATCAAATTTGTCACTGCGTAAGCCTCTGCCTTAGGTTTTGTTGTAAAATTTTGCTTTATTGTAGTTGTAATAATTGCATGTCTCATAAATGTCAATTTGCTAGTAAATCCTCTGCAAGCCCTTCAATATTGTAATTAATGCTATCGCCGCTCACAGTTTCTATTTTGTAAAATTACCAGGCTTCTGTCCTGCGGCCGGTCAATCATGCCTGTCGTTGGCAAGAGAACTACAATAGGGGTATTCTCGAAATCTTGCAAAGCCGTTGCTACAATAAAATACATGGGAAACAACATTTCCTATTGCTACAAAATATACAACGTCTAAGTCCATGCACATATTTTGAACAAAAAAAGCATAGCAAGATAAATGCGACCCTGCGCTAGCTGCTTTGTTGTTGGAATTTCTACATATTTCTCTCATTTCGCTCACGTAATTTTTTGTTTGTTTTGCTGTATCTTGTTATTGTATTTGACACAGAATTTTGCCGCTTGCTACCTACGCATGCCACAGCGTTGCAATGGGGTGTTCTCGTACTCTTGCAAATTTGGAATAGTATTTTTGCATTTCGTGCAATCCGTGCAACGTGCAATCCCCCTGTTGTAATAACTGGCTGCCTGCAAGCTATTCAACGCAAATACGCAGTACACATTTTAATTAATTGAATGTTCGCAATGAAAGGGAGGTAGCTTTTTTGTCTATAAAAATGGTTTGTGATATAATAAGGGGATTCACAAGGCGTGCTAACCGTCGTAAAATCTTAAACCTAAAACAGGGTACAGGATGGTAGGCACGTACCACGCATTCCATGTTTGAGTCACACAATAATCAAATGATAGGTATTTGTTGCGCAAAAAACCAACTCGGTGTCGGCAACAGTACAAAGCTTCAGATGACAACTTTACTCCACAAACATTTAACGCTGTCAACACTGCTTACTCCCTCGCATACTTATGTACACTCGTTTCACCAGGTTGTACCTTTTAAAATCGAAATTGGGAATAGTTTTATGTAAAAAAAATTCTCAGACAACTGAAAGCCTACGACAAAGCAGCGAACAAGGATATGACTTGTGTGTGTACTCCTGGCACTTTGGCTTTGTGCCAAGGATATGTTTTGCGTTAACCCAGTGCGCGACAGCAGGCCTGACAAGATTTGCCAAATATTGCCTGCCATTTTACACCGAAATTCCTCCGTTCATCCAAATGTGAAGGTGAGCTTGAGCTTGGGAATCCAAACATATGCGACAACTGTCTATGCGCTGTGACTGTATCAGCGCCTAGAATTGTCAGTGGCCACATGCCACAAAGTACAAGCAAATATTTAATTCCTTGCTGCAGCAAATGGCAAGTATGTGGCTTAGTATTTCGGAGTGCCACATTCGTTCCTGGAGTTTCATTTTAAAATTTCTATATTTTCCTTGGTTTTTGGTGAGAGCAGAATGGAGTTTGCAAAGTTACTCGCCCGCATTAACAAAGCACTAAAAAAGCTCAGTGCCCAGTCAAATAAAGCGAAGCCGTTTATCCATAAATGAACGCTCGCCGAGTTGGATAATTTGAAAAGTACGTAGGTAAATTATAAGTTGTTATCGCGATGTCCACTAAACGCGGTGGTAATTTTCTTTTAATTGGGGGCTACTTTCACTAGAAATAAGGAATGCGGCGGATTTCAATTTGTTTTTTTTTAACATTCGTTAAAATCTGATTTATAACTGATGCTATGATTAAATTTTTTTTTTTTATATTTCTCTGGCGCCTTTTGAACTATAGTATAGTATAAGTACATAGAATTATGTAAATTAAAGTGAATTTTATGACTTATAGACTGATTTCAAGAGACGGTATTTACGAAATACGTTTAATCATACAAAAGTATTAAATTTTATATTCGCCCGTTCGCCACCTTTAGTGTTTTTAAAGACATTTTCTATTACCCATTGCCACCTTAAGACTAATACTCCTTTCCTGCTAACTCTGCTCAATTTGCTAGAATTATCAATTTCCTTCACTCTCAATTTAAGATATTACGATTTGCAGACCATTCGTCCATCAGTATCCATCACTGCCACATCTAAAACACCTGCATTATTCCCGCCTGCCCCACCCATTATCCAATGACTCACGGTTGTACGCCTTAAGAGACAGAGAGAGAGAGAGAGAGGCGTTTCATTGAACGGATGTACACCTTGTAGTTAGTGGCTTCCATCAGC
Organism: Rhagoletis zephyria; assembly: GCF_001687245.7. Lineage (NCBI taxonomy): Eukaryota > Metazoa > Arthropoda > Insecta > Diptera > Tephritidae > Rhagoletis > Rhagoletis zephyria. Next base: position 38,226 of record NW_016161336.1, read on the forward strand.
AGGCATGAGGAAACTAACAACCTCAAACTGCCGCTGGACATGCTATCCGCGAGCGAAAGTGTAATATTTGATTAGCACCTGCTTGCATAACATATTACGGACGAGCTTTTCCCTTGCAGCGGACGTCCATATTGCATGCAGGCGTAAATATGGAAATAAATATGCAGATGTGAGCTTGGTTGAAGTTTGCCTGTCACTAATAAAGTTATTATATAATCGAGCGCCCCCCATTTTGGTTGGCTAGTATACCTTGTGTGCGATACCTGTGATTTTTCTAGAACGAATACGTTTCGGACATGTTTTGCATGCCACGTTGCACAAATTGCCATCTGACGTTGAGAAAATTAAAGCAAAAGCGGAAAAAACCACGCCTGATATATGCCGACCTGCAGTGTATACCAGCTCCGCCATCAACAACGACACAGTCATACATACATATATATGTGTTCCGCTCTATGGCTGTGTGGATTTAAAGTTAGAGGCACGATATATATGTAATGCCCCTTACTGCTCCAAATTTTATCACACCACTCGACCAACGACATCCACCACTTGGTCTCCGTTATACTCGCTGATCTCAGTTGTTTTTTTTTTCGGTACAGTCGCCATTGTAAATATGTGGTACATGGTCACTTTTTCCCGCAGTGTCGCATATTGGCTGTAGCAGGCGTTACTTGCAGCGGAAAATGAAACCGGAACTTGGAGTTGGCATACATGAGAATGTAAAAAAAAACAACGACAGCCGCCACCTAACTCGACGAACTTCCGCTTGTGTGAAAATGTTGGTCATGCACTGAATGCACTTACACCAGGTTTCTGGGGCACCTAAAATTTTGAATTGTAATACATACATACAAACACATGTACCATGTACATATGGTCGGCGATACTGCAAAACGGTCTATGTCTATTAGTACCCTTGACACTTAGTCTGGTCTCTTACTTGCACCGGAATGTATCTGCAAATCGTTATACCGTAATAAACGAATGGCAAAACTGTCTACCTTTGGCGGTTGAAGATGAACGGGTGCCAGAAGCGATCAGATGCAGATAACAAATCAATTGAGCACTAGACGTAATAAGTGACATAGCACGTTTTGCAGTATCACCGCCGATATGAAACTTTCAAACTCAATGATAAAATGAAAAAAACAGAAAAAATTCCATTCATATACCTTCACTTTGGCCTAATGTATGGAGCTGTATGCCAGCCAAAGGCCAAAAACCATAAGGTAATTGAAGTAGGCCTTCTTTAGTAAAGCTATTCTAAAAGGCTTGCCCAAGGAGGGCTAAAATGTGCAAGTCTTCTAGAAGCGCTTTTCTTATTTGCAATTAATGCAAATGTATAATTTTATATTCCGAGGCATATTTCTTCTATTCATTGGGAGGGGTTTTCGGTAGCGGGTCCCAAACCCAGTATAAGCGAGGTTTTTCGCCATCTCACTTTAGCTCGTTCCCAAACGGAAGCCAGAGGATACATTCACAAAAAAGAATCACTTCTGGCTACTCCCTCCCTGGTTAATGGCATTCAAAAGCTTTCCACACTTAAGTGGACTTCTGCGCACGGTACCATCCTCCTTTGGGCAATATAGCTTAGGTGGTTGCAGCGCCAATCAAGAATTCATATTATTCATATTACAAATTTATTTCAATAAGCATTTTTAGTTGCAATAAAACATATTTTATAAGAACTCGGAATAAATATCTTGAAGAAATCTATATGATTTTAATTATTTAACCCTTCGGAGGGCGCACTTTTAAAGTTAAATACTTACAAAATAGCAATTTTGACTTAGACCCTTTTCACAAACTCACTTTTCCAAATATTTAAAAATAATTTTGCGGATTAAGTACATTCAAATTTTTTTGGTACACGGAAGGCCGCGACGCGGCAATTCAGCCGCTTGTATGAGAGACCAACTTTCAAATACAAATATCAACTGAACGATACAACGCAGCAAGTAACAGCTAACTGTGAACCATGCTGCATCTCTAAACTTACAAAGTCACTAAATGGCAGTGGCCGGCTACTACAATTAGTATTTGAAAACCACAAATTAAAATTTTTGCAGCTAATTTGCCGCGGCGCGACCTCCGAAGGGTTAAAGGAGCAGCTTTAGAAGAATTTCTCCAAACGTATTGCCATAGTAGCTGATAAGTAGTGCCAAGTAAATAGCACATACTGTGGTGAGCAAACAAATAGGGACGCAACAATTTATGACTATTTTTCTTTCATTTATTTAATATTGTATGCTTTGTAGCCCATTAAATATTAGTATATTTAAGTACAGCTTGAAGTAACTAGGATATACTGTTAATTTTAGGCAACTTGTTTTGCTGAAAGTTTTGTGCATTTTCCCCCATATAAATTGCCGAACATCCTTTGTATGGAAGAAAATATATGACACAGTCCTAATTCTTTTACAAAGTTTGAATTTCGACTTTACATGGTTTTTGTTAGATAAGGAGCTACACTTACATAAAAAAATAAAAGGTAAATAAGTAAATAAACAAAACTTGCTAAAATATCGCGTCCCTATTTATTTTCCCTCCAATCCAGATTACACTTTCATAATCATTGCTTTTTAAACGGAATAAAAAAAACGGGGAGGTTATCAATTCGTCGGTTTATTATTTTTTATTTTTATGTATGTTACCGCATAACTTTGGACCGCGTTAACCGATTTCTATAGTTCTTTTTCTAAATGTGGTGCCTCAGAGGTGGTCCCATAATAATTTGGTTCAGATCCGAGCATTGTATCATAAAGAAATTAGATTTGTATATGTGAATTGAAGTTTTCTGCTTAAAAATTACTTGTTGTATTTAGTTAGCATACTTTAAATAACTTTTTGCTTGTAATTAAATAGTTAGAAATTGCCGAATATCCTTCAGGCGTTCATTACGTTCACACATACAATTAAGTATACTCGTACTTTTCTTAACTGTATTCGATAGGCTGCCTGCAACACGATACAGAAATTTAAAAAAAAAGCTAAGCGTTGTTGAAGAATGGCGACCTAAGGTGCCGCAGGCTCATCCAATTGAGAACAATTACAGACAAGATCAGTAACTTTCTCCTCTTCTTTACAATATTGTATTTACCTACAAGAAACTTCGATTACTTTTTCAATTCCACCTTGGCCAGGTTTACCTACAACAGGTCTGTGTATCCCTGCATCATTTGCTGGAGCATCGAAAAATGTTTTCAAAAGCAGCTCGGAATTGGCGAGTGTCAGGCCTACAAGTTATTTTTATGGAAGAATCTACTTGGTAGTGCTCTCGCTTTCCAAAACCGCTCTGTACCTCTACCACCAGAAACCCAAATGAGGCCAAAATTGGTCTGCAGTAGAGACCGGCGCCAGTGAAAACAAATATTTTATTTTTTATTTTTTTGTTTATCCCTGGTGGAGCTCACAGCTCTAATAACGGCTTAGTTTGCACTGAAAATACCAAGTCTTTACCATATGAAGCCTAGTAATCGAAATTACCAGCCCAAGGAGGGTTTCTGGAGAAAATTACATTAGAACTGGGTAGAGGGAAGCAGCTTCCCTCCTCTCCGTTTTTTTGGAGTTGCAAAGGAAATTCTCATAGCTCTGAGTTTCATCAGAATATTTCAGCACTGGCTTAACAAGACTACTTGCAAGAAGCGACCTAGTATCTTGGATTATTGTAGGTGTTCTTTCTGCTCCTTCGCAGCTGCTGTGAAAACTATAATGTAATATTTACGAGAGTATTTATATGTATGTGCGTATGTATTTTTGTATTTAACGTATGTGGCAAAAAGTTTGTTTGTTACTAAATAAATCGATATACATGCATACATACATAAATATGTACTTTAGCAAAAGCTAATTAACCTAAAAAAAAAACTAGGGCAAATGCCTCCGAATATGTACCAACCTATAACCGGTAACAACATATAGGATAAAATATTGCAATTGCACGCAACGAGATTCATGTTCGCTGCCAATAAATCAGTTAAATCGAAGAAATCGAAGGGAGCAACAAAACGCAACGAAAAACAACAGACAGCTGACATAATTTCATTAAGCCGATACAAGTAGCTGGCAGATGGTTACAACGAAAGGCGGACCTTCAGCTTGCTCGAACACAATTATACAAATATATGAAAGTAGGCAAGTGTGATGGCGGCCTGCGTGCAACGTGGTGTGCTAATTAAAATCATCCAAGGAAGTGGGCCTCAAGGAAAGTGCCACCGAGGAAAAAAGCGTGACTGAGCTTTGTTTGTATGTGTCTGCTATACTCACACATACATAAATGCATACATACACACTTACATATGCGTAAATACATGTGTGTGTATATATTTATTTACGCTACCGAATTAACCTGCAATTTTGTTGTTATACTATTATATTGTTGTTGTAATGTTCTTGGTAATTAAAACACAATTCACTTGTTCGGCTGTCGTTCATGAACCGTTCATGCAACGGCATGTGGCATTAACAACATTTGTAGCTACAACATGCTTGCGTATGTTTGAGCGTTTACTTGTCGCTGCCAGCCAACACATAAACACAATGAAGGCGAATAGCGCTTTCAACGTGCAACACAACACAATACATGCAACACAATGTGCAAGAGCATCAGGTGTGGCGCGAATGTTACCGCTTTTGTGTTACACATGCAATACAACAAAATGATTGGCGTTGTTGTTTTGTTGGTGGTGAAGCGAAGGAACGCGTTGCTACAACACACGCAATTTCTGTGTCGGATCCGCGGAACACACATGGTCAAAGTGTAAGCGATGCTGCAGCATGCATGCATACATACATGAATACTCGTGCAAGTGCAAAGGTTTTATTAAACGCCCGCATTTGTTAAGGGTATCTACTTTTTTTTTTGGAAAACTTTATTTAAACAAAGTAGCCGAAAATTTTTGTTGTTAGGATGTGGCAGCTCTTTTTTTTTGGATGCAGCAGCACGCGCTGCAGTAACTCAAACAACACACGCTCACGTATATACGTAGATTTATATGTATATACAGGGTGGGCCAAATAAAACCTACCAATTTCACTGATCAGGTCCATAGTTTGCTTAGAGGTGTGCGCAGTCGCTTCATCTTGTTGGAACCACAAATTAGGATGCTGCTCTGCCGTTGGCCGCAAAAAGCTGCCAATCATTGATCTGTAAGAAGCCCCAAAAATCGTTTCTGCCGTTTCATCCTCATCATCGAAGAAATGTGGGCCATTAACTTTTTCGGCCATAACACCGCACCTTGCCCTTGGATTTTCAGAGCCCCACAATCTGCAGTTTTGCTTGGAAATGCGATTCATCCGAAATCAAAACATTACCTAAAAAATCAATTTGTGTGGCGAATTGTGTAAAACGAATAGCGTATTGTAGTTGTTTTTTGGTGGTATTGCTGTAAGTATCCATTATGATTTTCCAAGAGGTTAACTATAACATGCAAAAAAAATAACAATAATATTAAAAAAAAAAATACGTATTTAACATTGGTAGATCTTTTTTGGCCCACCCTGTATGTACTTTCTGCAGGCTTTGCATCGAATATTCGTAGTTGCGTGTTCAGGTATATACACATGTGAGTACATTGGGCCAGGTATATTTCTATATCTGCCCTGCAGGAAGTGATGAGGGAGTTTACGCGAACAGAAGTGCTGACTATTTACTGTTTATTTTGTTCCAAAAAAGTTAACTACTTTTGTAGATCGAGGGTCGGAAAAAAGTCAGACCTGGCTACCCCTGTATTAGATGTGAACTAGCTTCTAACTAACTACTTTTGGACATAAAATATAATTTAAAAAATTACCGTGATTTTTTTTTTTACTTTTTTATATGTCTTTGTATTTACTTTATTCAACAAAACGTATTTCCTTACATACTCTGCTGTAAGTGGTCCCATATTCGAATTCCGTTAGAATCAAAATGATAATATAAAACTTGTAACTTCATTTTATTTGTTCTGAATTCGAAAAAGCATCTGTGAAGTGCAGAAAAAAGTGTTATCAAAGTGGCTTTTTTATAAAGATGTCTAATAGAAGCTTTTTAAAAAACAAAGAAACTCAAGATTATGTCTGCATTGCTTCTGCATGACTTAGCAACTTACTTTAGTTTGGTTTTGTCATAGTTAATTAAAATAAAATAAAAAATGAAAAAGTAAAGGATTCCTGCAAAACAGCTAACTAAAAGTTAGCGGGCAGATTCGGGCACCGTAAAACTGTCTACTTTGCCTGAGACCTAAAAGTACTCACCTTTTTTTATTTACAATTCGACTTGAAAGTTGGATATACTATAAAGTTGGACATGATTTTTTCAGTATTATTAATTAGTTAACTGTCAAAGCTTAATTGAATCAACTGGCAGATATGCATATTATCATACACAAAATAAAACTTTGGCTATTCTTAGGGCGGACATTTTGATCAGCGCTAGGTTTGTAACTTAGTTAAATAGCACAATTTTTTCTCGGCCTATCCTAATGTAGTGATGTATATATACATATGAATGTATGTACAATGTATAAAGGCGGGAGGGTAATTTCAATAGTAGTTGAGCCAATATTGGTTTATCATTGCTGGAAACATATCCCTTTGCAGTACAGTGGAACGAAATAATTTTTTTTGATAAGTCCTTGAGTATTAGGATATCTTAGATGATCGACGCCTTCAGACTTAGATTTAGAGTTATGCCAGTGACAGTAGGTATGCAGACATTAGAGAACACACAAATATTTCAACATACACTTGCGGAACACGGCAGTCCTTCTCAGTTTGAAAGCACAAAAAATTACCCCCAGTGGCCTGAATACTTATATCTTCCTGTTCCCGTCAACTAAAGTAGCTTATGTAAGTGGATGTAGGAGATTTGACTATGAATTAAAAATATGTAGCAAGGTTTCCTTGAAAACCTTTATATTTTTTTTAAGCTTCTATTAATCTACACCTATGACCATAGCAAGTCGATAAAATACTGCTTGGGAACCCAATGAAATATTGCTTTAAAGGGGAATTGACCCATCTAAACTTAAGCTGCTTTAATTTACGGTCACTGATTTATTAATAGATATCGCTTATTTGAATAGAGTTTACTCAGTAGAAGAAGTTTACACTGGCGCATTTTGGTTTACGTCCCAAGTGGTCCCGCAAGTGAGCTATCGTAGTTTTAAGCCGCCTGCAGAAGGTTGAAGATTCGTTGTGACCACTGTTAGGAAATTATTTGGAGCTCGGTAAAGAAATATTGACTTTTTTAAAGATACATAAAGGCATACTAGTGCTGCGATCTAAATAGCTGGATCTATTGTGCTAACTTTCTTAAGGGTCACTCCGTTCTTAAGCTATTTATAAAGTAAAGTAGGTCTCACATTCCAGATTCTGGTTGGAGACGGTATTTGTTGTTCTAAGTGTAAACGTCGAATACCACTTATACATGACCCGAATACGAAGGCTACATTGCCTTTTCATGTATAGATTGATAATTCTTTGATCCTTCCGGCTAAGGATAAGCAGTCGGCCTTTTACCTATGACATGAGCTGGAAAATTTTAGAGTCCTTTCACATTCCAAGAAGCGCTGTCGTCTGTCCTTTAGGTGGATCACTGAAAGGCTAATGAATCCACGGGCGCCGTAGCCATCAAATCCCTCATGGACAATAAGTATGGCTAGAGGCGGTTATCCTTTGAGGTAAAAGAAAAACTAAAGCCAGAAAAAATGCAATTTAATGGATTTATATAATAGTATTTAACGTAAAAATTTGTGTGCGTAAAAAGCGAAGGTACTGGACAATTTAATATGGACAAGCAATGCAATTTGATATATCTAAAATCTAATAAATGAGAATGTAAATCTTAACCTTTGCAAAAAAATTAAACTTTTAGGAAGATTAAACTTTTGAATTTCTAAATTTAAATTTTGCAAAAATTTAAAAAAAAATTGCTTTATATATATGCATATTTAGTAAGTTTCATTTTGAGTTTAACATCCGCACTTTGCAGCATTTTTCGCATTTTCAACGTTCTGTGCTGTGGTCGCTAAGCTTTTGCGTTGGTTTGTTTGCTTTTCGTCAGTTTCCAATTGCTGTAGTTGTTGTAATCGTTTTCGTTGTCGGCCAAACTTACAGAGTATTAAATTGCAGTTTTAAACTCATTGAACAGAAAATTCGCTGCCTCCAGTGTTATGGAATTTTATTTTATTTCACGAGCAGGTATTTTTTTACATTTAAAATATGTAATACATATGTACATACATGTGTACTGTTGTTGACATTTTTCGCGATTTTATGCTTTTGTTTGTGTGCGTGCGCCTCGTTTTACTCGCTTTCCAATACACTTTACTTTAATTGAAATTTGAGCGCCACTCAATTTTTAAGAGTGTGTATACACAAGCCGCGCAGCGTTTGCGTGTGTATTTATCCTTGAACCATGTGGTCCATTTGGGCCATGTTGGAGTACTTACGAAATGCTCTTTAGTAATGCAGCAGCGAACCAACTTGAGTCTCTACACCAGCCTATTATTATCCGATTATTGCTCGTGTTGTAACGATCGTAATCCCTACGCGATATTTATGGGGCTGAGTTGCCAAGAGGTAGGTACTCCATGAAGGAATCCCTTGGGGTACCCTGGACTACAGAGGAGCGACTAGAGGACTGCTGAATCGGTAGCTCATCGATTACTTTTACAAGGCAATGTCCCAGGCGGTAGTCACCATCGGGTCTTTCTGCACTACCGGGAGTTACTAAAGTAGTCACTTGCGTGATTTATGGGCGCCCTCTGTCGTAGATTTTCGATATCCTGCTTACGACTGGTCCGACTCTGCACTACCACGGGTTAATAGAGTAGCTACTTACCTAGGAGTCGGCGCAGTAGCGGTTCAAAAGTAGCGATTGCCTACAGCACTACTGGAGGGTAGTTTTGTGCTACTCTAATGTAATTCAGAACTGGAGGCCTGCCCCGGTACGTTGCACTGTTAATTGGACCACATTTTGTATATGCATTTCGGATAATTTTGGAGTACTCCTGGACCTTTGAGGAGTACTCCTTACATGCGTGCATGAAGTAGAAGCGACTTTTGCAGGGTAAGCGTACACCAACACATCAGCATTTGCACAAATATTGGTAAAGAGCAAAAAAAACATGCTGTACATGGATGCATGTACATATGTATGTAGTTGTGTGTCTGTCGGTGTGGTCGTGTGCACAAACCGCAAAAATCAATCAAAACGCAATGAAACTGTCAATTACGCGGCAGCCGTGGAGCTTCTCAATTTGAGCAACAAAATCAATAGCGAGCTTTAAAGCTGCTACGTGTAAAAAAAAAACAACTACAATACGCAGTTAACCAACAATGGAAGCATCATTCACTCGTTTATGTGTTTTTTATTGATCGGTTCAACGCTCCTGTTGCACTTAGCTTTTTTATACTGTTCCTTTTCGGTTATTGCTAAACTTGAGTCGTTATTTTTTTGGAAACGATTTTTCATACAATTTTATTTTATTTGATTTTGTTGCCACTCACTACCTTTCTCTTATTTCAACTTATCGCTTTTGGGCGCATTCAATTCGGCTGCCAACGTGCCGCAGATCCAATTACACTTGNGGGGCCCTGCTGCTTGTGCCGGTGCGATGATTCGCTTGTCAGCGCGCAATTTATGCATCAATTTTGGTGCATGTAAATCGTAAATGGAATATGCAGATCATCGATTGATATATTAAGTGGCCGCCATTGCATTGCAAATGCTTCGAAAACGCTGAATGCAGGCAGCGGAGAGCAAAGAGGTGCCGTACAATGGCATTGTAACAAAATGCAATGGGAAATTACAGCATAGTTTTAGGGTGTGAAATTGGCGGTTTTGTTTTTTGATGTACCTTGATTGAAGGTGTAATGGCAGCTAAAAGCTAGGAGAAATTGCAATTCGCTGTATGAGTTATGGTTATGTTACATAAAACTATTCATTTCACCGATACTTGGAATTACATTAAGTTTAAGCCCTGTAGGTGTGCAGCTCAATTGGTCCATACTTTTGTTAATCATTATATCTTATTTTGTCGCTTAATTCGGTTGCTATGCTGCTACCTAGTTTGTTTTGCTTTTCATCTAGAAATTCTCTGCTTTAACTAACTAGTACAGAAAATTCCAAACAAAATTATTTACTTTCTATGCATACCGCACATTACATACCGAACTTGCCACCAGTAATTTTTTTTTACCCGTGAAATAAATGTACACTCTGAAATTTCTGTGTATTAGCGATTATAGCAAAATGGGATGTTTGAATCCTTTTACCGATCGTACCATGTGCACTTTATTTTGCCGAACAGACTACACTATAAGAAAAATTTTGTAGATTTCCTACCTAAAAGGTAGGTTACTGATTTCCTACCTTATTATTCGCGAAATTACATGCTCGATTATTCGACGAATAGTTTGTTTAAATTTCGGACTTTTTAGAGCGTAATATAGCTGCTGCGGTGTGCGTAAATTTACTACGAAAGTGTGTACAAGTTACAAGATACACATCTGCTGTCTGACTTCCCCCGTAGAATTGTGTAAAGCCGCTAACAAAAAGGATTTTTACACACGAAAATGTGTAAACGAGAAAAATACATATCCATCGTGTAAATTTACCAAAAAATTTAAAAAATAAACAAAAATATACTCAATTTAAAGTCGCATTTTTAAACAGATTTTTTAGAGTGTAACTTGAAGTCAGCGGTCTAGGAGCTAAACAATCAAGTTTCGAAAGAAAGCGTTCTGCGTTGTAAATAACTTATTTAGGGAAATCAGAATAATGTAAATTTCTTTAAGTCCAAAATTGTACTTTTAACGAGAAAATATAAGATACCGGCTTACAACAACAGTCTCCAAATGGAGTGGGTCTCTCACTCTCTAACGAGCTAAAATAACTTAAGAAAAGTTTGTTTGGAAAACTTTTGTGTCTGAAACTACAACGCACTAATGGATGTGCAATACGAGCACCCTAGATAGAGTGCAATGGGGTTCCTCGATTTTAAACACAGCAGCTTTACCCCTCAATCTACTGAATTTTCTTCTACAGGAATATATGGTAAGCCACAGGCCAGCTGCAACGCACACTAGGGAAAACCTCGGTTTCGGTTAGTTTAAAACTCTGAGCACAACGCCAGGAGACTTTTGTGAACTAGATTGCCTATTTTACTAATGATTGGCTCCAAGCTAGTGTGCTTCAGCCTGTAAACAGTACATTGCCATTTACTCAATTACTCTGAAAGCCAGCTCCAGATGGCAATGAAATGGAGAAAGATTCTGAGCAAGTAAAATAAAATACCTACCTCGACTGTGAGATGGGTTCCAGAGCCTAGTTAAATACCTGTAAAATGCGCAGCAGGCAATCCCCATGAATGGAATGGTCAATGAAATCTGTACCGAAAGAAAGAAAAGATATTTTTTTCTGAATGCTGCCGCCACCTGCTCACTTATGATATCTTATCTAAAGGAGTTTGCTCTTTTTTCCGAATCCGAGCATATTTTAAAATATACGTATGTAGCTTCAGCATAAGTGTAGTACATATTAGCTCTCCCATGGAACTTAAAATTACCTTGATGTACTTAGCATCATGGGCTACCGCATTTTAAAATACGTAATTTTGATACGCCTTTTACTTGAATCAAAAGATGTCACCCCAAAAATTTAATTATTTTTGTCATATATTCTCCTTAAACCTCAATAAAGGACAGGTGTGCCCCATTGGCAGTTCTTAAAATAATTATGTTAATTAAATATGACAAGCGGTAACCGTCGTTGTACCACATATTTAATAAGTGACTGTCAGGCCAATATCTCACTCACACATACCGCCACAACATAACCCCACTCTCAGTCATACACACCCCCACCCACGCACTCTGCACCACTTCAGAAGGCACTCAATGAATCACTTAAGCAACAGCTGTAAGAATATTTCCGATATGAGAAGAAAAGTCACTTCATTAAATGTATAAATACATAAACATTAAGACGGAGTAATTTGTTCGGTGTAAAATTTTCGAAAGAAAAAAACTCATCGATTAATTCTAAGCAAAAATGGCAAACAAACTATAACCCAAAAATGACGTTTAACCCTCCCAATTTTCATAAGAAAAAGCAGTATATTGTATGTATAAAATTAATTTCGTTCAGAAAAAATTATAATACACTGATTTTTCTTTTAAAAATTGGAAGGGTCAAACGTAATGTTTGGTATATAGTTTGTTCACCATTTTTGCTTAGAATCGAACGTAGATTTCGAATATGCCATACACTTTTTCGAAATTAAACTACTCCGCCCTAATACACATTAGTGTATGTAGGTAGGTTATGTAGTTTTGCATAATGAGTATATACTTGTGTAGGTACATATCCTACATTGTATATACAGACTGATTCAATAAAACCAAAAACTTTCTTTTATAATTTATAAATAAAACGCAACAAATGAGCCGTTCAGTGCACAAATTGATTAACTCCAACAACAAAAAGTTGGGAGGTGCGATCAAATAATGTACATTATTTTTTAAAATTCCATTTACATATATTATAAAATCAAATTAATAATGTTGTTATAAATTTTATGTACTATTGCATATTATATAAAGTTATTATAAACGTGATAAGTTATGACTATACCAAGTACTTTGACACTTAAATTTAAAATTTTTCAAACGTGTAGTTAATCGATGTGTGCACTGAACGGCTCAAATGTTTCTTAATCTGTGGCATTTATGTATGAAAGGCAATATTTCTTAACCCTTATGTTACTTTCTCGCACCACTTCTACTCTCATCCTTGGTACAGCTGTGCCAATAGGTGGTTGACTTTCATTTTAAAATGTTTCAGGTCTATAGGCATAAACAATAATGGATCCTGGGAACTTCGTAGGGCAGTAGGGTCATTGTTGAATGCGCTGCTTGATAAGTGGCCCCTCTTGTCGACCAGGTCCATGTCATCTTTCACCGCACACCGTAGCAGCGTTGCCGGCATCATTTTCGATCCGATGACTCCGCCAACCTCGTTGTGGGTGCATAGTTTTTCTTGAGTGACATATGAATTTTTAGTACCCCAGTGCGGCAGTTTTGCTTGTTAACTTATCTGTTTTGGTAAAATCAAGCAAAGGGTTAAAAAGTTACGCAATGCGCGAAATGCACCACTTGCAGTACGGCCATTTTCATAAAACGTTTAGAACACTTTTACGTGTAGTTCAAGTGAGTCAGATGAAAAAAAATATAAGCATTAACATATCGAGGTATTATCTGCAATTTTCACAAAAACTACTTTGTGATGTAAGAAGCCATCTGGGACTTACCTGTCATCACTGATGTAAATTCTGATTTTGCAATTTAATAGTAAAGTCTTCTATCAAGCGATGACCGTCAAGTCTTAGGTGGATTTTATCTCAGAATCTCAGTTTTGTAAAAAGTGCAGATAGAGGGTATTGAATATAAGTCCTCGATATCACAAATGATTGCTGCCACAGATCTGCTACACTCTTGAATCACCCTCTACAAGCATACATGCTATGTCTACTCACATGAAACTCCCCACTCGTATGTACATATGTACTTGAACGTGTGAAAAGCATAATTACGTGCTGTGGCAAGGCAACAGCAAACAGCTGCCACAAATTTCTTTAAGAAGCTTTTAAGGAGAGCGTAAGGAAAATGCGGCGTAGGATGCCAATAAAAGCAAAGGCGGCGCCGTTACCTTCGTGACAACCACGAAAAATATTGAATTATCAAAAATATTACATACACTAACACATACATATCCACTGCAGGCATTAGGCGCTAATGCAAAGAAATTGCGCACCTCAGTAATTGTATGCCACCGCACAAATAGGATGAGCGCCGTAACGTATTTACCTCTGTAATTGCTGCTCAGCTTCCTATTCAAAGACAGTCTGTACTTTACCAAGGCAGCTTTTATCAATAAGATTTCAATCAGCCGCCGATATGTTCGCACACTTTCACTAACTCTATTAAAATGTGTGTGTGTGTATGTATGCGCTTGGTTGAGTGAGAGTGCGTATACATATATAATGTGAGGAGGCGCAAGTGGTGGTTGTGAAAATCATGACTGCTGCTTGTTTCAAGGTCTTCGCGCTGCGGTTGATTATGTGAATCAAGAATTTCGTCTTCTACCCCTCACATCCACTTATTCACCAGTTCCTTTCATTCTTTGGCAAAGTCCTTCCGTCAAACGTTTCTTGCGGGTGACACATATTTTCCTAATTGACAGGTAAGCGCCACATACTTACCCGCACTCTTACGTTTACCTAACACATGTACGAGTATGTATGTGCGTACGCCTTCACCTATATTTCCATGCTTACTTTCCCCACCTTTTTTACAACCACATTTGTTTAATGCCGCCACAATTTTTTTCATTCACAATACACTTATCCTGCCTAACCTTCGAAGTTCGAACATTACAAAACTTGCCTGTGGTATTTGGTGGG
>NW_016161337.1:0-52655 GCF_001687245.7 Rhagoletis zephyria
AATATCAGTCGATTCCCCAAAATTGTGTGTCCTTTAACTCGTTAACCAGGCTTTTTACTACCAAACTAATTTGTATCTTGGTCGAGGACATACAAACATACTTACATATTTACATAGATATGGATAACAAAATCGAATATTACTGAAATCAGAAGCAGAAACATTTTTATCGGTCGCTTTAACGTGTAATGCCCCAGCTAATAGTGGAGCAGGAAAGTTTGCATATATATCCATTGAACAATCATCTTATCTGTGAGCTTTTGCATAATGTTAGGATAGTATGAGTATATACAAGCACATGTGCATTCAAGTTCTTGCTCGTAGTATATCTTATAGCAAAAGCGACGACTGCTTTAAAGTAACTACGTCGTTAACCGCAAGCAAAAAGTACGCATGGGATGACTTTCCAAAGTCAATGATATCTTTTCTATGAAAAGAAGCGAAGGCAGTTTTATAAATCACAGACTTTTTGAATAAAAACTTGGTTTTTGCCACCTTTTAGTTCGATAAAATTATGAGTATTTTATTCCTTCCAAATGATGTTTTTCTGAAGACCCCTAATATGTAAATATTGGTTTCAGTTTTGCGCTCGACCGAAGTCTATTACCACCGTGACATTTCATCAGATTTGAAAACAGAAACGATAAGGCTAAATCGTGCATAATGCTCAGCCTAAATTATGTATGTATTTTGACTGAAATTCGTAGGTTTTTAATTTTTTTCGAACAAACTAGATGGCGCAGCTTGCTAAAAGTTTGACAGTAGTCTAACAAGAGATGTTTTTTTGAAAAGGATACTCAATGTTGCGTTTACAATTGCTACACGGACTAAAACACAAACTCATCCACAGTCGAACCTCTTAGCCAGTGTGACCTGGTTAGCCCTTTTAAGGCTAGATTTAGCAATTTTATTTTTGCTCAACCCTTAGAATTTTAGGTCCAGCTTTGTAGCTTTTTTCTGGCCCCTTTTTACCTTTACCTTTTCTACAACTTTCATCTTATCCTTATCGATTTTTTTTTGTACCCAGAAATGATTGACTAATGAGACTAAATTTTGGAAATTCGATTAGGCAAGATGAAGAATTAACTGAATTGCAATGGTACATTCTTAAAGCAAAATGTTACTTCTGACATAAACTGATTCGGAAAAATGAGCAGCTCTTATTAATCAACACTTTTAGGCAGAGCTTCTTTTCTTAGGCAAGACCTTACCAGTGGAAGCTTTATTAGAAGTTCACCCAATAGCTCTGCTATTCGGAAGCAGATGAGAATAAATAACGTAAGAATTGGAACATGCGTGTTGCTGTTAGGGATGGAAAAGGCGCACGCAGAATCGATTCTTGACTTCAGCATCGACTTTCAGGTTTAATTCACTCTCGACTTTATGACTTAAATTGACTTTTTGTAATGTTTAAAAGAAATTGATACCTACTTTTATGAAGTAATGAACATAAAATTGTAATTTTTAATAATTCCAAAAATTATATTTTATCAATTAATTGCACTCGATTCGGCACTGCAATTCAAAACTAAAAGTTAAAATTAAATAATGCAGAAAACCACATACATTTATCGATCAAAGCTTGAGCAGTGAATCCATATTAAACTGGGAGTTGTTTTAAAATTATGTGTAATCTCGAGCGCTTGCTGCTGAATGTAGTTTATTTAAATAAAGTATTGCTATATTTTTAATATTAAATAATTTTTTTAATATTAAATAATTTAAGTGGGTTTACACTACTGCAATAGGATGATAAAACTTTAAATTAGGTAATTATGTTGCCATCAATTACTTAGTAGACAAAATTCGAAAAGTAATCGAGGAAGAGTCGATTCGATTCGACTTCAAGCGGCAGAACTCGATTCCAAAAAGTCGATTTTTTCAACAAAAAGTCGGAGTGGACCTTTCCATCACTAAGTTGCTGTGTGCATGGAGCAAAGTTAAATTGGTACTGCGTCGAGCATGGAAAGTCTATCGCGTTAAGTTCAGAAAAACGCCTCTTTCAGTGAAAACATTTAAAAACTAGTTTAATGAGTATCATTCACTTGAATTTATAGATGTGCTGTTAAATTTTTTGACATAAAAGTGCTGATATTTTTTTGCTTATTTTTTCACTGTCTCTAACTTTTTCCAAACTGTTTTTAATTAAGTCAATTAAGCTTTATTTTTTTTTGTAATCATCTGGTCACGCTGCTGATAGCATTTATATGAACATTCAGCTGTTAGGGTTAGAGGCATATTATGGCGATACACGAGATGATCTAGGTCATAGTTACCTTTATTCTGTATCATCCAATTATTTTTAATCAAAGAGAATTTAGTAGAAAATATGGTAATATTTCACAACCAAGTACAAGCGGTCTCTTTAACCTACACAATCTAATCGCATCTTCTTTTGCTCGCGTAGATGTCGTTAACCCTAAACCGGGAACTTATTACTTGGCTTTACGCGAATAGATATCGATTGCAGCCGCCAACGTGACACTGCGAAAGGTGGAAGCAGTACAGGCAGCTGCCATCTGCTTGCTACCATCTGGCAATCGGCAATGACCATGGCCGTGGCAATAAAATCGTTACACGCAATTGGCACCCGCAATGCTGCCAATAAATTTTCGGTGTTTGTAGGCTCGTACATACATATGTATGTATATATATGTACATACATAGGTAAACGTGTTGAAAGACCACCTACCAGGTAGAAAACAATCGACATTGGTACTCGTAACTCGGTGTGACCCGGTAGCTTTTGCTTGAATTGCTCACGTTGCAGGACTTCATGTTGTACGAAAGTGGCTACTTTGTACCTTTCAACACTTCCAACTTGGTGTGGATGTGACTTCATATACATACATACATACATACATGTGCATGCATTTGGTCGCCGCATGAAAAAGATATATGTATAACTGTCCTTGCACCAAAGGCAATGTCACAGCCAAAGGGATTTCATATAAATTATTGCCAAACCATTTTAAGTGCTATTGAAAATAAACGATCCGGTTGAATGGCCTAATGAATGAATGTTACGGCAGCAGCGATATGTGTGAAAACTTATGGGGATGCCAGAAGCGTTGCACTGGCATATCCTTTATTTTTGCGGGGTTTTCATTTGGCAAATTTGATAAATCGTTTGATTAAGGTGCACAATTTACAAAGCAAGTGATAGATAAGAAATACTTACATATGTACATGTACACTAGAGTGGTCCAAAAACAATAAAGTCGGAATTTTAATGCCGCCACCCCCTAGGATTGTTCTGAACCGAAAATAATATATATATTTTTTTTTTTAAATCAAAAAATCTTTAGGGAGTGCTCACAGCGCTCAAAGTTTTTCATGTATTTTATATGGGGGGAAAACAACTTTCCGTAGAAATGGTATAAAATTCTTGAAAATTAATATTCTTCGATCTGAAATTTGTGGTTCTCTTAAGCAGACTTCCAGTATTAAAATCCAATTGTTTATTTAACCATTTTTAATATTAAAGATTTTTTATTGGTCCCCCATTGCATTTTCTGGGAGTTTTGGAGGACCTATAAAATATAGTTACCATGAAAAAATTGTTAAATTAACAATTGGGTATTATTACTGTGAATCTCATGAACAACAAATGTTTGTGTAGACAAATGTTTGTAACGCCAAATAAGAGGAAATAGCATACGTGTCAATTGAGCTTATTAAAAAAGCTGCCTTAAAAAGCTTCGCCTAATTACTCTACTTATGTAAATTGGTAGTACATTTAACTCAGCATGTATTTAATAGGGGTATTCACCAAATTGAGTAAGTGTGACCTGGCACACGAGCAAAAGAGCTGATTTGCTCAAAGCAACGAAAGTTGTCAAAGTTTTTACTTGAGCTGATCAATCCGGGTGAATACCCCGAATGTTAATTACAGCAAGTAAGTTTACACCAAACTCTATTTAACTTTTCACAAAAGTATTATGTTTGGTATTTCTTTGTGTTCGGCTTTACTTTGCGAAAAAGAATTTCAATTTACCACCATGTTACGCTGCAGGCCAACTCAACAATCACAAACCACATAAAATCAGGTCACGCAGGAAACGCAAGACCCGTCAAAACTTCTCAAAACGCAAAATCGTAGCCACTTAGCACAAATGTACATATGTACTTATGTATGAACAAATATTCGTTTTGCTTATGCCGACCATTCACTTTTCTTAAAGCGTTTCTACAAAAAAAAGAAGAAAGTTTGCTGCGCCGTACTGACAGCATGTACGCTGTGATGCTTATGAGAGCTGAGAAATTGAAATTTCCATTAAAACAAAGGCTGCACTTTAAAATGGGTTTTTGCTTGCCCAACCACCAAGATGGTGAAGTGTTGGCAAATGCCAGTAAAACTTTTGCACTTTCACGCCTGCGGAGGTGACGCCAGCACAATGGGCGGCAAATCTACCATGCCGCCCATTGGAATATGTGTGAGGTGTTGTGTGTTGTGAGGTCGTACACCGTCAGCTCAAATACGTGGCACAATTACACAGTAGAAGTCGCAGCAATCATTGCAAACGCAACGCAATACGAATGCTGTTGATGTTAACATCTTTCAATGCGTGAAAACACTACAAACTTGTGTGCATTCCTGGCATACACAATGACATACACACTCACATGCATATAGCATCCCGATAAGGAAAAGCAATCATTTTGACTTGCTTAACTTTTTGTGCAAGTATAACCATGACACAACCGTAGGCTGTAAACTTAATGCACCGCCAATCGCCTGTGGTACGACAATGCCGAAGTCTTGCTAAATCTGAAGCAGAAATTTGTTGCACTAGTTGATGTCTTCCCTACAGGGACATACTTCCAGTGCCCGTATTACAACAGCAGCACCAACGATTTGCTGATTGGCCCACGCAGTGTCGAATTGGCCGAAAATACTAAAATAACAATTCACAGATGGCTTAAAGTCTAAGCTATGTAATTCGGAAATGGTGAAAATCATGGGGCAATAAGCGATGAGGAAAGACACGCAGTGCGCGGAGAGAAGTGCAGCACTTGTGAAAATTTATCGCTTGCCCACTATTGAACGGAAATTAAGAGCGGCAGGTCGCGTTACTAGTCTTGGAGGATAAGCTTTGGCATTTCCTGCGTGAATTGTTTGCTTTCGACCTTTTGCTGCCAAAACAGTGTTGAATGTTAGTCACGTAGACGCAGTACACGCAACCAACATGGAAACAATTTTTGAGATTTGTTTCAACCGTATATATGTACATTCTTAAGAGTTATCTTCGATGGCATTGGTGCTCAATTAAAGGCGATGAGATTTTTTGAGAATTAAGGAAAATGGGAAAAATTGTGCTTTGGCTCGCTGAAAACTCAATTAAATCACAAACAACAACAAATAGCACTTTCTCAAAAAGTCGTGTAGAGTGCAGGGCAACTTTGCTTCAATTATACGCCGATACGGAGGCACACTTGTTCTGGGTTCCGGGATTCTGATTCCATTGCGGACGTTTCGGTCTCTGTTGAAGATATACCAGCATTGATAAGTAACGGCTCCCGGGCATCCAAAGGTCAATTTCTACATCAAACTGGTTTGCTGTTGGATTATATCTGGGGTAACATAACTTGGTGTGGCGGTTCCTTAATTGGCCACCGATGGATTTTAAAAATATAAATATAAAATATATATACAAAATTCAGATGCATAAAAGAGTAAGTTTATTTTATTATTATAAAAAGTTCTTTTTGATGCACTCAAATTTAAACAAATTTATATAATCTCTTTAATTTACAAAGTAATTTATACTATCGATGTTTTCAACTATCGTTTCGAAAACTATCGAATGGCGGTACTATCGATGATATCCCAGCTCTAGTGCGAGCTGCGCGAATCAACACGAGGGTTCTGAAAGCCGACCTGATACTAGCAAAAACATTACTCTAATTTATATCCCTTATGTTTCCTTTATCAGTGAAATTAAACAGCCTCCCATCGATGCCAGCAACACAGGCTCTAACGTTAGATAACTAATTGATTTTACATAAGAATTCTAATATATTTCTCCAATCGGAAATCGGGTTAGAGAACTATGTTAGAATTCAAATAGAGAATGAAACCAATTAAAATTTAATGTTAGAAAACGATTAGGTGTCTAGGCTTCTTCTCGATATTGTGAGCTTATTCTTCTTCTTATTTGGCACTACAACCATTTGTCGGTTTGGAAAGAGACCAAAAACCTTCTCCAATTGCTTTGCACCAGTTGGTTATCCCGGGCGCAGACAGGTCCTTCAGCACTTGGTCCTTCCATTGCGTTCGCGGGCGCCTTTTCTTTCGCAAAGGGGTCCTTCCCAATTTAGACTGAGCTGAAAGTTGTGCTCAACGTCACTCTACAGTAGCCGTATTATTTTTGCGGGAATCCCAACTTTGGACATGGGGTCGTTTAAAATCGACAAAAAATTTGGTGTGTCTCGGTTTGCTTATCTATTGTCTTCTCCAGGATTTGACGTGCTGTGAAAATCTGGTCAGTGGTGTATTGACCTGATCTGAACCCACACAGTTATGGTCCAATCAGCTTGTTTCGTGAACGGCTTTAGTTCTTCACACAGTATTGTTGACAGGGCAATATTAAAAAGCCTTATTCCACGATAATTGACGCAAAGGGCGGGATCTCCATTCTTGCGACTAGGGCAAAGCGCACTGAGAGTCCAGCCTTCAGGCATGCAGTCATCAGACCAAATTCCGCTTAAATGCTGGTACATGCGACCCACCAACTCTTCGCCACCAGCCTTGAGCAGCTTAGCCGGTATACCGATACTGAGGACTAAGTCCCCTTTTTGTAATCGTCTTCTAACCTTCTAACTTAGAGAAACACATAAGAATGAGAGTCGTTTTCTAAACGTTCTCTAACCTTAATATTTGTTGGGATGCTAATTTCAATGAAGTAATTTATATAATATTTCTCCTATTTTAGATTCGTCACATCGAACAAAACTAACCGCATTTGGAGAAGAAACAGAAGTGGTCTTCCACCTAGGCAATGCATCGGTAAGCACGTGTGCAGTTTCAATTGCAAAATAGCATAAATCAGGTTACGCATTGCTCACTCATCCAGAATGTTCTTCAGATTTAACCCCGAACCAATTTCCTGTCACCAAAACTCAAAAAGTGATAAAGTGGTTGGAGATTTGGTTCGTATGCAGAGGTCATCACTGAAACAGATGACTCTTTACCAAAAAAAAAAAAAATTATTCAAAAACTCACTGCCTTATAAAACTGCCAGTACCATAAGCTTTTTTCGGATTATCTTGGGCCAATAGATGGCCTGTTTCCGCCCTCACTTAAATTCAAAATTCAAATACTCAAACACTTTGAGATAAAGATCAATAAACAATTAAATTCCCCAATAAAGCCTTTGAACTTTTTTAATAGTATTATCGCTGAATACTGAAAAAAAAAACTTTTCCAATTTCGTACTTCGAAAGTGTGCCCAGCACAAAGGCGCTAAAGCGAACATTTGAAATTCATGTACGTTTTTTATTCAACATACAAATCCACATACATACATACTTAAAGAATGCAAAANATTTATATCCCTTATGTTTCCTTTATCAGTGAAATTAAACAGCCTCCCATTGATGCCAGCAACGTAGGCTCTAACTTTAAAGAACTAGTTGATTTTACATTAGAATTCTAATATATTTCTCGAATCGAAAATCGGGCTAGAGAACTATGTTAGAATTCAAATAGAGAATGAAACCAATTGGAATTTAACGTTATAAAACGATTAGATATCTAGCCTCCTTCTCGATATTGCCAACTTATTCTTCTTCTTATTTGGTTGTACCGTTTGTCGGTTTGGGAAGAGACCAAAAAGCTTCTCCAATTGCTACTCTCCTGTGCGAATTTGCGCCAGTTCCATTGCGTTCGTGGGCGCCCTTTCTTTCGCGAAGAGGTCCTTCCCAATTTGGACTGAGCTGAAGGTTGTGCTCAACGTCACTCTACAGTAGCCGTATTAGTTTTGCGGGGATCCCGAATTTGGACATGGGGTCGTTTAAAATCTACAAAAAGTTGGTGTGTCTCGATTTGCTTATCTAGTGCCTTCTCCAGGATTTGACGTGCTGTGAAAATCTGGTCAGTGGTGGATTGACCTGGTCACTACCAGCCTTGAGCAGCTTAGTCGGTATATCGATACTGAGGACTAAGTCCCCTTTTTGTAATCGTCTTCTAACCTTCTACCTTAGAGAAACACATAAGAATTAGAGTCGTTTTCGAATCGTTCCCTAACCTAAATATTTGTTGGGATGCCAATATAATAAATCTCGTATTTTAGATTCAAGCCGCGACCCAGAACATTTGATGTAAAGGAAGCGCTTGGTTCATGTCATGTCGACTGATTTTTGAGAAGCCCACGGGTTCGTCATATCGAACAAAACTAACCGCATTTGGAGAAGAAACAGAAGTGGTCTTCCACCTAGTCAATGCATCGGTAAGCACGTGTGCAGTTTCAATTGCAAAATAGCATAAATCGAGTTACGCATTGCTCACTCATCCAGAATATTCTTCAGATTTAGACCCTAAACTGATTTCCAGTCACCAAAACTGAATAAGTGACAGAGTGGTTGGAGATTTGGTTCATGTACAGAGGTCATCACTGAAGCAGATGACTTTTTACCGAAAAATTTATTTTATACAAAAGCTCACTGCCTTATAAAACTGCCCGTACTATAGGCATTTTTAGTTTATTTTGGGCTCCATTGGCCTGCTTCCGCCCTCACTTAAATTCAAAATTCAAATACTCAAACTCTTTGAGATAAAGATCAATAAACAATTAAATTCCCCAATAACGCCTTTGAACTTTTTTAATAGCATTATCGCTGAATCCTGAAAAAAAACTTTTCCAATTTCGTACTTTGAAAGTGTGCCAGCACAAAGGCGCTAAAGCGAACATTTGAAATTCATGTACGTTTTTTATTCAACATACAAATCCACATACATACATACATACTTAAAGAATGCAAAGCGAAAGAGAAAATGAAAACAACACTTAATTCCAACGGCATGCCTAATAAAATTTCATTAGCTATAGTTATGCTGTGCTGTTGCTGGTGTCAGCAATTTAAGTTAAATAAAAAATTACAAAAAAAAAAAAATTGTAATAATAAAAACGCAATGTAACGATTGAACTGTTCAAGAAAGTTTGGAGAGGCGTTCGTTGAAATGTTGACAAAACTTTATCACTAAATAAGAATTGGCGATTGGCTGGCTGTGCGTGTAGGCGTTTACGCCCGCATACAAACACGCATGCACATATATTTTTGTGTAACAGCTCAAGGCGGACGTAGGCTTCGTTTTTGTAAATGTTTAAAGACTGGTCCATTACATCTGCTACATACCACCCNCTGTTGCTGGTGTCAGCAATTTAAGTTAAATAAAAAATTACAAAAAAAAATGGAATAATAAAAACGTAATGTAACGATTGAACAGTTCAAGAAAGTTTGTAGAGGCGTGCGTTGCAATGTTGACAAAACTTTATCACTAAATAAGAATTGGTGATTGGCTGGTTGTGCGTGTAGGCGCTTACGCCCGCATACAAACACGCATTTATGTCCATCTATTTTTGTGTAACTGCTCAAGGCGGACATAGGCTTCGTTTTTGTAAATGTTTAAAGACTGGTCCGTTACATCTGCTACATACCACCANACACGCATGCACATATATTTTTGTGTAACTGCTCAAGGCGGACATAGGCTTCGTTTTTGTAAATGTTTAAAGACTGGTCCATTACATCTGCTACATACCACCATACCTTAGTATCGAATAGTTTTGAAATAGCCATGGGTGGTATAGTGAATGACGCGACGACCCGAATACGTGTGGTATTTGCTGGAGACTTTAACGCTTGGTCTATAGAACGGGAAAGTCACAGGATCCTCAGGGCACTTTTATCTCTGGATGCTACGCTACTAAACTTCGGGGGAAGGTATATGGCCAGGGGAGAAAATATAGCCGCAGTAAAGTGTGCTTGTCGTAAAAGGCGACTAAAACGCCTGTAGGGTGAGTGTGNACAAACACGCATTTATGTCCATCTATTTTTGTGTAACTGCTCAAGGCGGACATAGGCTTCGTTTTTGTAAATGTTTAAAGACTGGTCCATTACATCTGCTACATACCACCATACCTTAGTATCGAATAGTTTTGAAATAGCCATGGGTGGTATAGTGAATGACGCGACGACCCGAATACGTGTGGTATTTGCTGGAGACTTTAACGCTTGGTCTATAGAACGGGAAAGTCACAGGCGCCTCAGGGCACTTTTATCTCTGGATGCTACGCTACTAAACTTCTAAACTAAAACATAG
This sequence comes from Rhagoletis zephyria, assembly GCF_001687245.7. Classification (NCBI taxonomy): domain Eukaryota; kingdom Metazoa; phylum Arthropoda; class Insecta; order Diptera; family Tephritidae; genus Rhagoletis; species Rhagoletis zephyria. The sequence goes on from NW_016161337.1 coordinate 10,325, forward strand.
CCGCAGTAAAGTGTGCTTGTCGTAAAAGGCTACTAAAACGCCTGTAGCGTGAGCGTACCGATTGGAATTAGTGCGTCGCAGTAAGAAGAGGGAAGACGGGAAAAATACCCATTGAAATATCCATCAACCCGGATTCTAGTACTCCAGGTGGTACCCACAATTGTGGATATGCATGCGCACTTGAGGGAGGGGCACAGATCATGGAGGCCCCAACCATCACTAGAGCAGGTGTCAAAGACCAGGAGCGTATCCTGGAGGAGAGCGGTGAAGTAGTACCAATACACTCTTCTTCAAAGAGGGAAGCGAACCATTCGCCTGCAAAAGTTGTGCGTCGGGAAGCAGTTCGCTGTCAACAACCCACCGGTGTCGGCGAGGGTTCACTTACAATAGCCCATAAGAGGAGAAGAAAGATAAGGGCTCTGGAGGCGAAACTCAGGCAGGAGAAATCCTCTGGTTTGGCCGACAGAATCCCTCCTGTTAGAGGCCCGGGTCGGCGGAGGTTACATCTTCGGAAACCTGTGGCCCTTTGGCGGACGCGTGGAATCCAAATCATCTGGAGAAACATGCAAGAGAAGGAGAACTCTGCTTATAGTACCTGCCCGGCTTCCACAGGGGGTGTTAGCGTAACGATCGCTGGTGTGGCAATACCCAATTCCGATCTCGCATCAAAATCTCGGCGGCAGCGGCGGAAAAAGGCGGCCTCAGCCACTTGGCACCACAGCAAACTTTTCCCAAAAACAAGGTTACTACTGGTGCAAGGGTTCATCGTAATAAAACCGCCCCTGCCTTTCCTTTGCAAAAATAAGATCTCCTTCCCTAAGAAAACCTCGTCGGCGGTGTGACCTCAGCAACAAAGCCCCTCCTCTGCCTCAAGAGGTCCGAGAACCCGGCGCACTTTTAATGAGGCTATCAAGGGCCATCCGATCAGTGGCGTGATAAAGTAGGTGCCTACGATTTCGCAGATGATTGTGGCAATAAAACACTGAAAGGGCCATCTCATCCGAAGCGTCATTGCCTCCGTAACTGTGGCGAATTTCCGTGGGTATGATTGTGCTGAAATACTTCTCTCTAGCCAACTGGGATGGGCTCCAGGCAGTGGTGCAGTGAATTCTGAGTACAGGGGGAACAAGCTTCACTGTCCCTCTTAGTGAGAAACTTTTCTGGATCCCAGATTCACATTGAAAAACGGCGAACGTGCTTATTTGATTGACCCTGCGAGGGTAGGGAAGGTGCTACTCTGGATGTGAAGATGGATGAGGGCTCTGTGGATAGCCTCGAATCAAGCTAAAGAAATCGACTAAGTCTCTTTCTCGGAACAATTTCTCTTATGATTAATCCCAAATGGGTGACCAAAGCCACTTGTGCTACCGCCTAGTGACGGTTACTTAAATAAATGTGCAGAACTCCGAAGTCGCTACTTCTATCATAAGCAGAAGGCTGACCCTGCGTCATACAAAACCCCACATAACAGCCATACATGAGCCCTGGGTGTTCAAACTATGACTCTGTGGACCGGATGGTTTACGTGGTGGCCTCTCACTTGACGGTTACCAAACTTACACAAGGATCACACTGAGTTGAAATGCATGTTGCACATGATTATTTATAGCCGCCACCTCCTGGGAATCTGTACGGATCTTGTGGACTACAGTGAGCATAGAAACGTCGGTATGGGGTCAATTATAGATCTAACCTTCGTGAGTAGCAGCATATTCCAGCGTTCTTCTGGGAAAGTTAATGGCGAATGTACCTATAATGCAAGGAGCTCAAATAACCGATCAAAATAGCAAGTGAAGTAACTCTGTAGACCAAAATCTTTGCCCTGATGCATGGCAACAGCAACGATTGGTCCTCCTACCACAAACTGGAATAGCACCGGGAGATCCTTCGACGTACCGCCCAATTTTTATGCAACATAGATACAAGGGGAAAACTTCTAGAAAGGCAAATAAAACAAAAAAATATTAGTCGCACATAACCAATAGATAGAGTTGGCGCTTCAAAAGATCAGTACAGTGTTGTTTGGTAATAGGAAGTTACGGGAGGTAGAAAAGACCCTTTCCCTATCCTTCCATCTACCTTGCTTCGATTCACCTCTGTAAATGTTCGACCAAGGATTCCAATAACGTTCCAAATTTCGGACTAGCGTAGTGTTGTGGAGAAAAATTACAGAAAATATTTATAACCGCTATGCCTGACCTCGTACTACAAAAAAAATCTAAAACACAACCTCCTAAAACACAAATCAGCAACAGTTCACAATGCAATGCTGCACAACTGCTTACTTTACATGCAAAGTCGTCAGTTAGAGTAGGTGTGAACTGTAGTACTTTAAGTCACACAACCAATCGCTTTAACAGCCGGGAAGGTGCTGTACAGCTTGGCACATGTTACATGTCATTCGTTATTGTCTACATACGCGTATACAAAATAGTGCATACATAAGTATATAAGTAGTATGCAGTTACGCTACAAACATATAAATTTCTTAAGCAATAAAAGTTCAGTATGTACTATGTACTTGCGATCCCTTTGCCCTCGACTACCTGCTCTACTTCGCGTATCGATTGCGATTCTAATCTAATTTTATTGATATTGACACAATTTCGCAGATTTCCGGATAAACATAAAAATAACTGAAATGGCATACGAAAATTGGAAAACAGGAAGATGAGTAGAGGAAGCAGCACGATGTAAAAATACAATTGTTTGTACATATGTATGCAAGTAGTTATGTGTGTATGTAAATTAGTACTAAAACAATGACGAAACGTGAAAATTGCCAAATAAACATAGAATCGCTTACAGCTAGGGTTATCATACTGTATACCAGGGGCGCACCCAGGAATATATTTTGGGAGGGGTTTATACTTCTGAAAAATTGCTTCAAATAAAATGATCATTAAAGTACATTTATGCAAGTTTTATGTACAGTATGTAACAAATAAATAAACTTTTTGAAGTTTCATAAATTGCATTTATTTACATAAAGTTAGCAAAAAACTCAAACATTTGTAACCGACTTCAAAAAAGGGGTAGGTTATCAATTCGTCGGAATAGTATGCTAACGCATAACTTTGGACCACGTGAACCGATTTCAATACTTTTTTTATCGGAAAGATGGTACCTCAAGGGTCTTCCCGTAATTTGAAATTACTTGTTTAATATAAAGTTCTATAAACACAAGATGCGCTCAACTTGCAAAAGTAATAAAAAAATTAAAAAAAAAGAGTTTTAATGTCCATTTTCCTCGATATCTGGTTTCTGGTTTTCGAATGAGATGGTGATTTTTCACGATTGCCTAATTTGTTTAATATTTCGAATACCGAGAAAATTAAATGAATTGAATTTTTGTTATGTAGGCAATTTTTGGTGGAACGAATTCGAAGTGGGCGAATTAAATCTTCGAATCCTTGTTATCGTTGTAAACTCTTTTAGGCTCAGTAAGTGAGTATGCATTGCATATTTTTAGGTTTCATTCGCAGTTAAACTTTTAAGAGCTCTCAAAAAAAAAAGAAAAATTCATATAAAATGGCGCACAAGAAATGCAATAGCAATTTTCTTCTATCAAAATTTATTAAATCAATTTGCATCTCTCAAGAAAAAAATGCTCGCATATTTATTTCTTCAAGAAAATTTACAGCAAAAGCAAAGTGCTTTATAATAAAAAATATTTCTTTTGATTTTTCTTGAGAGCTGGCTTTAGGATACAGTTTGTATTTCAGGTTATTAGCTTTAGGGGGGGTTTTAACCCCAAAACCCACCCCTTGTGTGCGCTAATGCTGTATACATTTGTAGATAAGTATTTATGTGCATGTATAAATGTGGAACTTTAAGAGCAAGTAGCACACGTTAGATACAATAAATATTTGATGAAAATTTAAAGCCCTAGTAGTTTTACGTGTGTTTTTGGATTCTGCTAAAAAATCTTACCTGTGAAGCCACTCAAAATAAATTTTTACAATGGCTCACAGAATCAATTTTCATGGCAAACAGATTTTGAGAGTTAATGCTACTTGCCAATCAAGTCATTCAAAATATGTACATATCTATATCCCATCGCAAAATATTTGCTGTTACTACAAAAAAATAAATAAATGATTTTAAACAAACGTTAGCTATCGGGGAACCAATTCTGTATCCATTTGCTACTTATGTATGTATGCAGAGAAATTGATTAACTGTCTTTGAGCCCGTGGTCTTTATTCTTTCTTCACTAAAATCAATATTTTTATCGGAAATCTTATGAAGAATGCTTTCTAAAGCAGGAGGGGGAAACTAAAGTTTAGCCACTGTAGTAAGAGTTACGAAAATTGGAATATCCCTGCCTAATAAAAATGGAACATGGCGTTGAATTTTGACAATTTCTTTTTGTTAACCGTACTGCGTATTTTTTCCATAAAAAATTTATCGAGCACATAGAAGAAAATGCGCGACACTATCAACAAAAAAAATTTAAAAACGCAAAGGTATTTTGTAGCCACTTGAAACTTGCACTTTATTGTACTAAAATTGCATTGACTACAAAATTGCATAACGGAAATTTTTCTGAGAATATTATTATCTCATTCACTGCAGGTCATTAGGATAGCCATTGGCACGCCTTTTTTGGCATTTTTTTTAATTCATATAAAATTTAAAAATCTTATCTACACGTTAAATATGCTATACTCTTAAGCAAAAAACAAAACCAACTTCAATTCTCGTATTAAAATTTAAGAATGCCTTTATTTTCTTCATGATCCAATGTTCGGATCGAAACCAAATTGGTAGGGGACCACCTCTGAGGTACCACCTTTCGAACCATTATCGAAATCTGTTAACGTGGTCCAAAGTTATGCAGTTACATACATAAAAAAATTATATTACGACGAAATGATAACCTCCCCCTATAACTGTAAATATATCCTAAGGATTCATGGGGTGCGTTATTCTAATGACGGGGAGTATACATAGGTCTTCAAAGGTAATCAAACGAACGACAAGCTACCTCACCTGCAAACCACACTGATGACCAGTGAGCTATCGATTGTGATATGTCCGAATTCCTGACTGCAAATGAACGGAAAGTGGGAGATATAGAATGCAAAGTTCTCTGATTTTATTAATTCCATTTTGTTAGACCGAGCCACAGCAAGGCCTGGCCGAATAATTCTAGTAAAGCAATAAAAAAGCGAACAATATATGTAAATACTGGACTGAAGTTTGTTCTACAAAAACATGCGCCAACTAAAAAATCATCCATCATTTAAAAAACTATTATAATATTCTAGTCAAATCATTTAATCACTTCTCCAACAATTAATTTAATACATGTATGTATGTATAAAAATATTTCGATTTTCCCTTTCAAAACTTACTTCACACACTTTAACAGGTACTATTGTCAGCAGGCATTGTTAAACACAGCCAAATACTGCAAATATTGCAATCAGTTAAACTGTTTTCGTTCCGGTTTATAAAAATTTATTGCGCAATTTAGTTACTCATACGCCATGTCAGTTTTCCATGCTATGTAGAAGGCAACCACGAAGAAATATTAAAACGAAAGAATCACAAAAACCACAGAAGTATTCAAATAAAACTACGAAAAAGGCAAGACCACGCCGAAGTCGCCTAATTGCTTGTACGTGCGTTCATTTGCGACTAACTTCCATTAGACCAACTATAGCCATTGATATCTTTGTTTTTGTCCGTAATTGTTGTAGGAAACTGTGAAGCTATTTCCGTTGCTTTCATTTTCGTTTCATAATTAATGGCATTCAATTAGGCGTTAATTGTTCTGGTCACATTGGGGGTGGCTATTACGAAAATTTGGTAGGTTCGATGGCTTTTACGCACAATAAACAAGTAAACAAATTAAAATGTTAGTATTTTGTCGGTTAGACACTCTTAGCGAAGCACTTTATTGTTGAGTATTTTTGGCGCACTTTCAGTTGAAGTAATCAAAACAAACAATCGAATAATAAATACAAATATGGCTTGGCGTTGCAATTCTCCCGCCCAACCTCACCGCCACCGCACTCATGCTCAATCAACTTTCAATCCTGTTTGCTTTGCAATCCAATCTAAATATGAAGTTATACGCGTATATACCGAAGGGAAACCAATTTCACAGCCACCAGCGCTGCCAAAGGCGGTCAAGCCAACCAAATAGCTTTTATTGCGATAGTAATAGGTTAGTGGTCCGCCAGAGTCACCGTCACAGCTGCCACGACCACCAGCACCACTCGCACAAATGTGATTAAGGCTACGCACCAAACCAGGCAGATAATAGCAGGCGCATTCTCTTTGCGGCATCACCGGCGCATCCACATAGTATAACAACAAATTGAATTCCATTTTTTCACTATCCCCATCGCTGGTTAGTCCCCAACCGGATGTGGTGACAATTTCACCCTCCAACACGGACTGTGTCATAAAGCTACGCGCTAGCGGTATTGCTTGTACAGCCGCGGAGAACGTAGTTGGCATGGGTAGGCGTATGAGGCCGATGTCATCACGCCCACCACGCAGCGTATACTTCTCATAGACGACGAAGTCACTTGCACTCACATTATAAACAGCCGCCGACGTTGTGGGATTGGCAAATTCTGTAGAGCCTAGAAACACTTTGCCACGCGTGGAGCTAAATGTTTGAAGGAAATTATAAATTTTTTTATTTTATTTATTGCACACAACTCGGCATTTGTGCTTGTGTTCGCCTTACTTATAAATGCAATGCGCCGCAGTTAGCACATAGCTCACTGATATCAAGACACCACCGCATTGATAGATTTTAGGAGCGCGTAGCAGCAGCAGACCCACCTGATAGGGAAACATGTTGGGCGCAGCTAGATCACCACCTGTAATGCGTGTATCTATTGGACGACTTATGTTATACTGCGAGCACTGCTTATCCCAAACGAGCCAGGCAAGATCCCAGTACCAAAAATCAAAATCACCAGCGCCAAAGTAATTCCTATGCTGTTCTTGCATTGCTGAAACATCTGCGTTTGTAGTGGTAATGAGACTAGAAATGAATGTGACTAGCGCCAGCGAAAAAGGTGGCATGCTGAGAGAATACTTGTTTTACAATGGGAACCTGAGTTAGTCGCGCGTAGGTTTTTTATACTAGATGAGAAGAAGCAATTTAAGTAATAATAAATGTTGAGGTAATTAAGGGAAGCAAGATTATTTACAATATTAATTGTGTGCGCTACAGGCCACTCACACTAAGTATAAGTGGACATTGCCACAATTCACTCCGCCGTTAAGCTAAGAAGCACTGACTTCTCCTTTAACCCGGCGTATGGGCACTCAAGAATCGGTAGAATTTCGGACTTTGTACCAGAGGAACTGCTTACTGTGCTAGGCTCGAATGAATACCTCTCTGCACACATCCTCTATGCTATCCTCAGTGTCCTTGCTCCTTTCATTACGGTTGCCCATTTGACAAGGCGCGGCCTTTTTCTGAACAGAGGGGAATTGTGCCGACTAAGAAAGCGCTGGGTAAAATCTCGACAAGAAAGGTTGCCGGTTTTGTACCATGGATGGTCTAAGTCACATCTTAAGCTAACCAAGCGTCAGGTCTAATCGCTTACAGGAGTTTTAAAAAGTCACTTGGAACTCATGGGAACTCGTGCGTTACAAGATCTCCTTTCATTATTTCCGTAGCTTTTTTGAGGATTAAAAAGGTGGAATCAACTCAACACTTTCCCTCAGTAGCACTTCTTTTCGTCCACAATCTGACCAATGGCATCCTCAACCCTTGGTGAGTACTGAGACATGAGGATTTTTACGGCAACGAAAATCTTACGGAGCTTATGCGGTGAACAGCCCCTCCGACGGTCGTCAAAAGGATACACTGAATGGCTTCTTACTAAATTGAAAAATTCTCATGGTGCTGCGCAATTGAAAACTAAGAAATTCTTAATTCCCTCCAAAGTAATCACGAAACTACTGCGGAATTTTAGTAGGGAAAACCTGAGGAATCTCGCAGGCTTGACAGGTTCTGTAGGAAAGTGGACGCAGCGGAATCACCACGCAGGCCTGATTGGGGTTCTGGCCGCCACTTCCCTGGCTAGTCTGGCCGCAATCTCATTATACTCTATGATTTGTAACCCATATTATATAAATGCTATTTTAGACTGCAAGGCTATAAATTTTAAAGATTCTCCTTTTTAGTGGACTACTGTTGATTGCTAGTATGTATATACATACGTATATTAGGGCGCGCCAATTTTTTTTCGACTATGCGCATATAGCATAGGAGGATTCTACATGTAATTCTAAGCAAATTTTCCGAAGAAACCATGGGTCTAAAATCAATTTATAGTTTGCCAAATTGCGAAAATGGGTTTCGAAGAAAGGGTAGAAATTTTCACCTTTGCGCTCTCTGGTGAATGTTTTAAGAAAAAGATAAGTGCAGAAATTAATTCCTGATACCAAAAAACCTCTAGTAACATATTTTTATACAAAATTTAAGCACTTCTTTACGACACTACAGTGAAACGTTAAGAAACCTATTTTCGCCATATGGCAAACTCTAAAATCATTTAAGACCATGGTTTCTTCGTAAGTTGAATCCTCCTATGCTATACGCGCATAGTCGAAAAAATCTCCCATACAAATTGGCCCGCCCTATCATACATACAATAATACATACTCAAAATCCCCTGCTGACATATTTGTAGCTCATCTCGCAGTCGACATGGCCGCCTACCATAAAACATAATTACCAACTGCGTTGTTTAAGCTCTGCTCATATTTTATTCCACTTTATTGATTCTAATGATTATTAAGAATATTCTAAGCTCTCTTTTATAGGTTACTGACAAAACTGCAGCTATTTTGTTTTTGCCCTTGCTGTCATTTTTATTGTTATTGCTGTTTTAATAGAATTTACTGCCACATCGACGCTTCAAAGTGTCGCCACACAGTACTATCTAATGCCGGCTTTAATGTGCTTTCGTATACAAGTATATATGTATGTATTTATATAGGTATTTATAATATATATGTAAATATAAATTACGAGTTTATATCATTGTGCATCTGTGCATATGTATCCTTATGGGGCGTTCCATACCAAAACGGATGGGGTTCACACTTCATGTGTTTGATTTGTTTCAAATTTTTAGGGTTGATGGATAACCATAAATAATAAAGAAGTAATTTTTAGCAAAAAAAAAACCGACTTCAACTCCCATATAAAAAAAAATATATATATATCATGATCCACTGATCGGATCTCAACCAGATTANAAAAAAAAAAAAAAAAAAAAAAAAAAAAAAAATTCCGACGAACTGATAACCTCCTCCTTTTTTTGGAAGTCGGTTAATAAGTATCAAATGTAAGCTTGATTAATACATTTTTAAAAACTTTACAGCAAAAAAACAAAGAAAAAATCGATTTAATAGTTTTCCAAATATCTCGAGAAGGGGGCGAGGAAAATATTTAAAAAAATTACACATAAACACATTAAATTCCCTACGAAAAGAAATATTTTTTTAAATTATTTTTTCTTGAAACTATTTTCAAAAATTTGAAAAAATTTTCACATACACATTTTTTGATAAAAAAAAAATAGTTTTTGAAAATATGCCATTTCAAAAAAAAAATTCTTTTAAATTACAATGGTAGCTCTGAGTATTGCGCAATATTTAAGTATAGTATAATTGGGTGCGCTCTACAATAATTGGAGTTACGAAGTTTTTTTTACACCCCAGTTGAGTAAAGTGAGTACATTACGAATTTAAAAATTAAAAATTTTTTTTTTTTTAGTATGCAGTTTTGTAGCCCATTAAATTTTAAGTGCAAGTTGCGTTGGTTTTTAATATTTTTTATGCTGACGGCTTTTGGCACCTTTTTCTTATGGCAGAATATGCGTAAAACCGTTTTCAAAGAACATTAAAAAAATTAACGCCAGTTTTGCAATCGCTTAAAACTTGCAATTTATTATATTATTTTCAATTTTCAAAGAGAATTTTGATGTGTTTATGTGTGGTTTTTTTCAACTTTTTTCCTCGCCACGTCCTTGAGATATTTGGAAAACTATTAAATCGACCGCTGTGGTGTAGTGGTAAGCAGTGCGCGCTTTCACTCATCAGCACCTGGGTTCAAACCCTGGTCAAAGCAACATCGCAAAAAATATAGAAAAAGGTTTTTTCTTAACAGCGGTCGTCCCTCGGCATGCAATCGCAAACCTCCGAGTGTATTTCTGCCATAAAAACAGNATTAAAAAAATTAACGCCAGTTTTGCAATCGCTTAAAACTTGCAATTTATTATATTATTTTCAATTTTCAAAGAGAATTTTGATGTGTTTATGTGTGGTTTTTTTCAACTTTTTTCCTCGCCACGTCCTTGAGATATTTGGAAAACTATTAAATCGACTTGTTTTTGTTTTTGTGCTGTAAAGTTTTTACAAATGTATTAACCAACTCAACTTTCTTTATTATTTATTATTTATTATTTATATTATCCATCAACCTTAAAGTTTTTAAATAAATCAAACACATGAAGTGTGAAGCCCGTCCATTTTTGTATGGAACGCCCCATATACAAATGTATGCGCCATTAAAGCATAATTTGCCTGTGAATAGCAACAGCTGCTGGCGACATGCATATCAAATATGTATGCCTCTTTGTTGTTGCTGTGTAGGCTACAAAATAATTTGACACGTTCCAGCGATTTATGAACACACAATGACACTTTTAATTATGTCACGTGTGAATACAACAATAGAGCACTTACTCGCATACATACATACATTCAATGTAATACAGTGTCATCAGTGTGTATGTATGCGGAAGAGGCGCGCTAACTTAGTATAAATTTATAATGAGTACATTTGGCAGTATGCAGAGATAAAATGAATTTTATGTTTTAACTGCTTAAAAATGTTTGAATATTTACAAACAACTTATAAATACATTTGTACATCTGTTATGTAGAGCTCATTACTGCAACATTAACCTACATACAATGGATGGTGTTAAACGCCATGTCGAAAAGCGGTTAGAATATAAACATTTGAAAATTACATAATTTAAATTCCTAATTAAATAATTATACTCAGTGAAAATTATCCATAGGCTTGGAGAAGCTGGTTCGACTACCGTTCAACAGTGCTCAGACTCGATACCTGATCGGGGAAGATCCGAATTTTATAAAAATTGTTTTCCAATCCCAGTCGCTTTTCGGCAGTTAAAGGCCAATTTCCAAGTGTATATACATATCTTCGCCACAAAAAAAAAATAGCTGTTAAATGTTTTAAGGGACTTCAAGCTGGCGGGAAAAATCACTGCCTACCAGACTACAGCGTGGTTCAAGCTGAAGTCGCTGTCATGCAGGAGGCGGTGGAACACTTACATCCGTACGGGAGAAGTCATATGTAACAATATCTTTACCTACTCAGATAGTCACGCGGTCAAACCGCTGGTGGAATGACACTTTCGCCAGGAAGGTTCTGGCATGCCGCTCGCTATCTGTAAGGTCATCTATCTATCTCTTAAACTAGCAAGGGACAGGTGGGCTGGGCTTAGCACTTCACAAATATATCAAACTTATGTAGCCAAGATGAAACGAGAAGTGTTCCGATCATGCTAGGCAGAGGGGACTTAGCCATAGCTAGGGGTCTACTCAAAGGCCATGTTGCCATCGGAAGGCACGCGGAAAGCTCAATGCTTCCCCACAACGACTTCTGCAGAAGTTACAGAGATGAAGAATAGCCAGAAACCTTGCTCTATTTCAGAACTCTTTTAAAATTGGTTGCCACCTGTTTAACCTTGAAATTCAAATTAATCAAATTCTACAAAGTGGAAGTTGTTTTAATCAAATTTATTATTTTCGGTTATATAATTCATTTTCTATTTGTTACATTGAAATCTAACGTTAATCCGAGCTTTCTGGCCCTGTTTACATGGACGATGCGTACCGAAGAAGATGAGGTGAATAAATGTACAAGAAATACACTGATGTTGGAAAAAAAGATGCTTCCAGTTGGTACGTAAGGATAAACAATGAAAGCAAGGGCACCCTCGAACACAATGGAAGGAACAAGTTGTTACAGAATCACCGGTCTTCGCTTGGAGTAAATAGGTAAATTTGAAAAAAAAAGAATAATAAAAAATGAGTAGCCATTTGCAAAGATTTTTTCTACCAGCTCATACCAAAAACGGTTGTAATACAAAATAAAAACATAATCACATCAACCGCAAATCGACGGCCGAAAAAAGTTCGAAAAAAATTCTAAAAATTCCTATCTCAAAAAAACTTTTTAAGAAAGCTCTTGAGCATTTGTGAAGGAAATTATAAGATAAGGCTTTCTTCAACCAAATTCTGAAGTAAGGCTTTCTTTTAAAGTTTTCTGTGATAGGGCGTTTTCGAGTCGGCCACCGAGAAAAGTAGATCTTCCACTCAGCCGTCCAAATAGGGTTAAAAGATATCTATAAGCCATGTTAGTGTAAAGATACATCTCTTGCGCATAGCATTAGGTAATTGGTAGTTGGGCCCAGAGGCATAAAGGGGTGTAATTGCTTGTTTCTGGGCTGAACATTTCCTTGCTCTTTTTGATCCAGTGATAGGCCATTTTTTTACGAATCAAAGAAGGGATTTTCATAAAAACACCTTGAGTTTTCTAAAATCATGAGCTCAAAAGCTCTGTCTACCAAAAATTTCTTTCAACTTCCTTATGTTTTTTTTGTACTCTCCTATGAGCAGATATTTCACCAATAAATTAAAATATTGAACCAAAATCCAGTTACGTACATTCTTTTAAAGCAATAACTGTTTTTTTTTTTGGTTACACCGATATTAACGAAAAAATAAAACGCGACGCGATTCGCTCTTACAACAAACATTCAGTCTGTACTCCTATCCACCAAAGTAACTTTCTCTATGAAATCTTTGCAAGTTTAATGCATTTTGCTCGACTTTTTCACAACTTAACTGCAGACTTTAGTAGCTACGCGACAAAATTTATAAACTTGAGCAGGCATGCAACATGCAACATGCAACATAAAACCAGCAGCAAGCAACAATGCCACACATTTCCACGAGTGTGTAAGAAAATCAGTATAAACTTCAAAACATTGCAGTAACAAACTGCATGACAACGCACGCGGCTGGGGAGTTGTTGGCGATTTCATGTTGCTGACAGCAGCGGGAAGCGGATTATCGCAAACATACATACATATGTAAGTATAAGTATGTAAGCATGTGCATATGTGAGTGCAACTCGCGCACATGACATTATGCGTTGGCAGCGATTTTTTGCTTTCTTTTGAATTTGACAAAAATGTAAACTTTGATGAAATTGCGCAAAGTTTTGGTAGTTCGAGTTTCTTGCACCTACAAAAGTAAAATAAAAAATAAAAAATTAAAATTTTGAAAAAAAAAATTGAAATGTTTTATATTTGTATTTTCAAAAGGAGTCGAAGTTTGCACTGCAGCTGCTACCATCAAGTCTTTATGTTTTTTTTTCGGAGATGGTAGCTCCCTCATTGGGCGGCTGTTTATTGCAAAATAGAATTTGGTTGGCAGGCAACTTTTTTTTCGGCGAAGAACACAAAACAGCATAAAACATTGCCATTGGGATTTGTCAAACCAGCCGCAAATCGGTTGTTGTAACCACATACATACATAGATACTTCCGCATGCATGCATAAACATGTATACACACCTACATAGCAAATGCCTTTACATCAACATAATGGGCGCCCTCACATTGAATTATTACGCAAATCATTTGTAACTTGGCGCTTCCCACTTTTTGTTCGTACTTATGTATGTATTCCCAGGATATTGCCAGCTTTCGTTGAGTGACAGAGACTGACAAAGTGTCATTCAAAATGGTTTTCCGCAATATCTACCGCAGCGGCAGCCACAAACAAACAACAGCTGTAGCAGCAGCATCTTCACGGACATGTCTCCGACGCATCAGCGCAATAAACCTTCAACTATTGAAAATTTTATGCCAACTCCCTCCAAACAAACACCTACACACATACACATATAAGAGCACTCGCCCATTTGTGCCTTGCATGTTTGCTGCATTTTTTCTTGTTTTTTTTTGCTATTCTGTGGGTATGTGAGAATTCATCAACAAATAAGTTCTGGGTCGTCTGCTTTGGACAGACATCATTAATTTTGGTCAACGAAATTTTCATGACAATTTAACGCAACCTACACCATTGTGGCCATTTGGTAGTTTTTTTTTCACAATGCGAAACTCTGGAAAATTGTATTTTCAGCGCAATGACAATCAGTACAACAATAGCCGGACGGAGGAAGTTTGGGGAAATGTTTGATAGTCGTAGTTGAAGCGCATAAGCACTGACTGACAGGCATTAAGTGTGGTCACTCATTTTGCGCGGGCGGACGGATGTGAAAGACTGTTGTCCACCTAGCTGGAGTGTCACAAAAGAACTCTTAGATTAAAGTAATCATGCAAAAGAAATTACAGAAAAGAGATTGTAGGACACAAAAGCTAAATTAGAAGCGATGGGTGAGAAAAGGGTATGACTGAATAGTACGAATTTTTTGGCTAAGTTCTATTGTGTTATATATCGGAAGAGATATGCATATAACTACGACATAGAAGTGATTCTTTTGGATATGAGTTCGGCTAATTGCAGATGAAAGAACCGACTTAAAACTGGCTATATACTTAGAGAATACTTGAATCTTATGAGGAGCTGATAAGCAGAGACATAACTATCATAAGAGAAGAGATTAAAGTCGATCAATAATCATTATATTAAGATAAATATTTTTCGAGTCATCTATAAGTATTATACAACTACTTATTTTATAAAAGTCCTTTCATAATAATTATCAGAGAGCTAAATATTTTTTTTTATGTCTTCAAAGGCTTTTATTTTAAGACTTATATTATAAAAGTCTTTTCATAATAATTATGAGCGCGAAAAAATTTTTTAAGTCTTAAAAGACGTGACTTGAAGCTCTGTAATAATTTTCTTGCTAGCGCTAACCAAATTCAGGTTTCGCGGCATATAGAAGCGATAGTTGTGTAAATTATCCTGCCGCTCAATACCACTCGCTCACTTACTATATTAAATACTGCGATGAAACTAGCACAAGCAACCCATTTCTAACAACAAACACTTAATATTCTCCTCCACATCTGTACTCTTATTTCTGCTCTTAAGCCTTAAATTGCCAATTATTCTTATACTTTCATTTTAATTTATTATCCACTTGTCGAAAATTTTATTGCCAGCAATCTTGTTTTGTCGCTAATATAACATTTCAAATAAATTACCAGTGACTAATAGAGAGAGGACAGCGTGTGAAACGGAAAAAAGTTAGTAAATAATGAGAAAACAGACAAAAGTAAAAGCTATGAGTATAATAGTTTGCTGCTATTAGAACTAAACTACATACTTACTCTCTACTCTAATACGAAAAGCAGTAAGAAATTGCTTCAGACAAATGTGTTTAGTCGTAAAAGGTTATGAGTCTTCATGCTCGCCATCTTCAGCTTTCATTTGTTNACGAAAAGCAGTAAGAAATTGCTTCAGACAAATGTGTTTAGTCGTAAAAGTTTATGAGTCTTCATGTTCGCCATCTTCAGCTTTCATTTGTTAAAAAAAAACTAGTAACAATTCTGGTAAATTAGTTCTATTAAGATCTGCATTTCCGCGCAAAAAATAATAACTTCCTTTAATACATTGATATAGTCACGTTTGTAAGCGCACGAAATTTACAATTGGGCAGTTACTTATGTAGGAGTTTGATTAGCTTTGCTGATCCGCACAAACTCACGCAGCCCAATACTGCGTCCTAGAAAAAGGAGGCTTATACCTAAGCCTTAGCGATAATGCTATTTTCTTCAGTGAGGAGATGAAGTCAGGACCAAGGTAGCTTCAAGGGTATACGGAGTAGTGCATCTTTGTAATAAATATTTGATAAGGCATTACTGAATACATTTTCTTGCCTCCAAAAAAAAAAAAAATAAAAAATAAAAATCTTCCTAACGTACATAAGTTCTAAATGAAAAATAAAACTCGGACAACGATGCAATATCATTTGTCTTTTAAGCATTGCCACGGTTAGCAATTCATGCGCCCTACTACCCTCCGCAGCTGAAAATTCAGGTGCTTCTTGTTAAACTGCTCTTTCATATCTCCTACCACCAGCCTCCCGCATCTATATTTACCTACAAATGTACCCTTACAATATTAAGGTACTTTTTCATTAACATTGCTTTCATAGCGTCTCCAAGGAGTCGAAGCAAACTTTTACAATGGATACTTAGCCCAATGTAGGTATGATAAACCGTTTATTCAGGTACTTACATATGTACGTATGTACATATATACCCACAGTGCATATCCGAATATATCCCACTTATACCATGACAATTGTCTCCGCAGTGATTTCTTCAGCATCGCTTTAATGAAGCTTGCGGCAAAAACAAAGACATAAAATTTCTTAAGCTGCCATTGTTTTACTAGCATGCAAGCGCTAGGCGTCCTGGTTCATACTTTTGTTTGTATGTATGTATGTATGTAAAATGCAGCTTCGATTGCTTGTGGCTGTTGCTTCAACATTGTTTTCCACACCGCATTCCAGCCAGTGAAAAAATATTTGTGTGGGATTGTCGCCGTATAATTTCTCTCACAAGGGTATTAAAATGCATTTTATAGTCTCGGATATTATTGTGCAACAAGCAATTCTCGTTCTTTTGTTGTGCAGCCTTTTATGTGTACCTCCAGCTCGCATGTTGCATTTTATTTCCTTTATTTTTATCTTCTTCCTTCTCCTACCTTCTTACTTCTTATCGCATTTTCAAACTTTTCCTCTACTATTTTTAATCAAGCAAAATATGTTGCAAGCGCTTAGCGTTGACCATTGTTTGCCATTTCGAGTTGCAATTTTCAATTTCACAAAAAGGGAAAACAATGTTAAGCAGTAATGCTTTGGTTGCCTGAGATTTCTGCTGAAGGCAACGACAATGCCGCGGAATGGCTGTTAATTTGCGATGACAGTAGGGAGTACAGATTTATTTCAGTTTTCTATAAACCCTTAATGAGCGCTGTTAGCACTTTTCTGAGACATTCGTTTCCTTTCAGTCGCTACAAATTAAACCTATACGTTTATAAATAAGTACATAGCTGTGGACTGCTTGCATTGCAAATTAATTCCGTCTGGTAAAATTTATCGAAAACAAGTTGTTGGATAGTTACCGTTTATCTACTGAAGGCGGGATAAAAACATGTATGGAGTCCATTCCATGGAATCGAATAGAACTTCCAAGAACTCGGGTTGGTGTGGTAAATTATTACTTCTACGCAAACTTACCCGGCTGTTTAATAGATATGAGTATCAGCAGTTCGCCGAGAGATAGATGATGTAGCTCTCAATACATTTAACTCCAAAATACACCATTTCAGTGGAGCACTAGTAACCTCACAATGTAAATATGACAGCACAAGTGGAAGCCTACCTAGAAGGTGGAGCAGTCAAACACCACTGTATGTCCGTCAGTTTGTAGGACATGGCCGATTCTGCGTCTAGATCTGGTAATGGGATGCATTTCGAATTGACACCATTAACTTTGGTAGAATTTACTGCTTACAGATTCGCCTACAATGTGGATGAACGGGTAGAAGATATTAGACAATTGTTATTTTTCGAATAACAGTAGGATACTCTTCACAATGGATTCTGAAGAAGAAGTCTGTTAGACGTTTAGGAATCCTAAGAAAACAACTAGTTAACTGGTATCGAACAACGAACATCGGCAAAAATTAATGTTAGACGGAGAATGAAAAAGTGGTGGGACACTTAGTTATTTCAGAAAGATTCCTGGCAGTGGTTTTGTGAAATCTTTGAGCAAACAAATGAGGCTCTTAAAGATACTAACCAGATCCGATACCAGACGGCTTCTGGGCTTCTGAAATACTGACACATACCCACTTTCTGATGAATATGAAATTCCTAGTATCTAAGTAAGAAACTGGCCTTGCGTGCCAAAGTAAGAGGTTTTAAGAATGTGTAGGTATGTAGGTTGTAGGTGTTCTTACCTCGCTTTGTTGTTATTTAATTTTAGTATTTTTTTTTTAATAAAAATATAGTTCATTCTTTAACAAAACCCACGTAAATCAAAATTTTCAACTTTGTGCAATACTAAAAAAAATTCAACAAACTTTCGTACAAATTTCGAGCTTTTTTAAAAATTCTAAAAAATCAACCGTAATTTTTAGCCACTTGAAGCTTGTACTTTATTCTACTAGAATTCGATGGGCTACAAAACTGAATACTCAGAATCTAAGTAAAAGCTCGAAATTTTTACGAAAATTTGTTGATTCTCTTTTTTTAACTGCATACATTTTAAGGGCAGTGTCACCTGACTGCTACTTTTGTACAGATTTGTGCTATTGGTACACATTAAAAAAAATTGGACAGTTTTTTTTCGTAGTCAAAATATTGGTACAACACAGCAAAAAAAAAAGGAATTGTCAAAAATCAACGGTATTCTTTAGCCACTTGAAATTAGCACTTTATTATCCTAAAATTGAAAGGGCTACAAAACTGCATACCAGAAATTTAAAAATTTGGTGAAAATTTGTTGATTTTTTATAATTTTTTATAAAGTTTGAAAAGGGGATTTATATGGTGGTTTTACAGCTAGCCAGGCTTTTATAAAAAAATATTTAACATAAAATAAACCATGGAAATATAGCCAAAACTCTTTAAAGTAAGGCGAGTCTATTTTAATGACCGCCAGTGTATGATCCACCAATTGGTTTGAGCTTAAGCAAAGTGTGTAAGTCATGCTGAAGAATATCTCGAAATGCAATATGAGCATTTTTGCTGACAAAAGTTGTTTTTTCTTAGTTATTCTAAGGACTTTTTAGAGACCCACGTATAGAGGTAAACGTGACAGGCAGTGTGAACGTCACGGATGAAATGGCAAAATACAAGACAGAGGTATCTAGGTCACTTTGGCTGACGTACAATCGGAAAAAATGGAAACCCTCTGAACGACAACAGTTTTACAATACATAGAAATTCTCTCGGTACACATTGCTATTGCGCCATAGGAAAGACTAACAAATTCTTTCTGCAGGAGTTGCAGCGATCTTGAATCGACTTGACTGGCTGCAACATCTTTAGTTGCGCTTTTTCACTAGTCCCGCGGAGATGCGTAGGTAGGAGGTTAGTACCTTTACTATTTTGTTCATTTTGTTCCGGTTAGATAATTGTGACTCCTTATATTACTCGTTCACAGTGGGCATGGGAAGCTATATATTCGAGTGGAATCATAAAACTTTCCGCGCACGAATACTTATAAGCAAAGTCTTATTCGCCGCTATTAGGCTATTTGATAATCGTTTTTGCATCAAAGTCTGTGCCCACGATATTACGAATATGAATGCGACGACAAATTTCTGTATTTGGAAAATTGAAGAGCCATAAAATGTATGTCTAAATAAGCTTGTTTCATAGCGACTTATTTTATATCAAAAGCTCCCAACTGCTGAGCACACAGACATTTTTTACAACGCGCACAAGGACACTTTGACTTATTCTGCCATAATTTGCTCATAAAATCATAGTATCCTTATCATTTTATTATAACGTAAAAACAAGTTGAAATACCGCCAAAATAACAAACATAAAGATTATTCGGCCACTGACTTGAAATCGTTGTTTTATGTACTTTTCGTATTGCTTATCTTTGACAAAAAAAAAAAAAAAACTATGTGCATATATATGGATGCGATATTTTTTTGTTTTTTTTTTTGAATAAATGTACTATCAATGTGTGTGTAGCACTGAAATTGTTAGATACATTTTTCATAAATGTCCGCAAGAGTACAACGAACAAAGGGCAAAATAAGATATGAATACCCGACATTAATTCCATTTGAACCCATAGCGTTATAATCTGCAGCCGCAGGAAAAACCAAACATAATAAACTGTGATGAAAATATGCAAGAATATGAAAATCCTTTTTGACTACAAACATGCAGCACACACGCACAACTTTTTTTTTTTTACATAGTTGAAAGTTGAGTCCGTCGTCAAGGCAAGGACATACTAGTTGACGACAGCAAGAATTTTTCAATAAATATCCAAAGCAATAACTTGGAATATTGACAAAGGTTTCATTTTTTGGTGTTTACTTACAAAACAAATGCCAAACATTTATAAATATAAACACACACACACACGCACATTTAAATATGTATGCATGTATGTATATGGAAACACAAGCAGATATGCTAAGTGTAGAAGAAGGATAGTGGCGCACTTGAGATGCTGGCAAGGATAAATGCGGTTCAACTAGCAAGCGTGCATATATCGTAATTTTTTTAGTTGAAGAAAGTAAGCGTAGAAGAAAGCTGCAGCTTTTGCAGAGTTTTAAGTTCTCAAAAGCAATGTAACGCTGAGGTTCATGGGCGGGCGAAATTCTACATATTTTATTTTTATTTTTTTTTCTGGGCAGCTCATTCAACCCATGTCATTCAGCAACACAAATTCAGCAATATTAACCCAATAACAATATATGTATGTACATAGACAACAACGTACATACACGCAATGAAAAGAAATGTAATTGTGTGCGTGCCTGCCGAAAAGGACATTAAATTTTATGCGCTAGGATCATCGAAAACCATTATTAGAAACGCTTGTGAATTGAAGTTTATTGCAAGAGAAAATTTCAAAAATGTTTGACATTTGAATATATATTGATAAAATTATCCTTTCGAGTGGTCGGTCGAAGGATGGCAGATAATGGTAATGGTAACCGCTATCTGCCACCATCTTAACCATGGCGTATATCATTCAACCAACCAATGAAGGCTTGAGTTTGAATTCTTTGCATAGAAAGCTGCTTTGGAGCTTAAGAATTTCGGTACAACTGCTCGAAAAATGGCTCGGTTTAGCTAGCAGTAAGCAATGAAATAAATAGAAATAAAAATACAACAAAAAAAAAAACCTTTAAGCCCATAGCATTTTGCATGAGAAGTCAATGGGAAACTGGCTTTTGTTATACGCTGCCTTTTGTATCGCGGCATTGATACGCGAAATTGAAGGATTTATGACATATGAATGAATACACGTCGCGCGACGAAGGACTATCTTCCAGTGGTTAGACAAAAATCAAAAAACTCAAAGATAAATTCTTTTTTTTTCTCCTATGTCCTCAAATGGAATATGAATATTTGCACTTGTCATGCTCTGCTGCTGGCTCTTTTGTATGTCTCTGCATTGCATTCTTTCGTTTCAATTGGTTATTGCTTAGGTTTCCTTTGTAGTTGCTTTGTGCAATTCGAGCTATTGTCGTTGTTGTGCAACAGCCTCCTCGATGCATTGACGCATACGAAATGAATTTGGCAACAAAAAAAATGCCAGACTTTGTCAAAAAAGGCACTACAAAAATTCTAGCGACTTGCTCTTTTACTTACGTTAGCACAGTGGTAGCAAAACGAATTGAATTGCTCTTAATAAAATATTTTTTTTATGATTTTGTTATCGATATTTTTATCGATTTAGTTATAGATTTTGTCATCAATATTTTTATCGATTATTTATAGATTTTCTTATCAATATTTTTAATCGGTTTTAACATCAATTTTGTTATCGATATTTTTGTCTCTATTTTTATTGGTTTTTTTATCGATATTTTTATCTGTTTTGTTATCGTTTTTGTAATAGATATTTTTATCGATATTGTTAGCGATGTTTTATCTATTTTGATTGCGATATTGTTATCGATATTTTTTGCCGATTTTGTTATCGTTATTTTTCATCGATTTTCGATCGATATTTTATTTATTTTATTAACGATTTTTTTATCGATATTCTTATCGATTTTGATTTCGAAATTTTTATCGACAGGTTTAAAAAAACAAATTACAAGAAAATCGATGAGTACGTGTTTTTTTTGGAAATCAACGATTTATATTAAACAATTTTTAAGAAATTTTATAGAATCACAATTTTTTCAATATTTGTAAATGAAAATATTAAAACAAAAAAATGGTAGCCCATTTTTCGAAAAATTATGGGTATTTTAAAAAGGAGCTTTTTTTAACGATATCTCGAAATCGGCTAGACAATAAATTAAAAAAAAAAAATCTGGGGGCTACAACATAAAAAATTATGAAAAAATCGGAGATTCAAAAACCAAATTGTTGTCCAGATTGGGCTGGAATGCTACCTATGTAAAGTGTTTTGCAATTGGCGCTAGAGGGCAGCAATGTTATTTTCGTGGCGTCTGTGTAACCTATACATATTTACTTTACAGTTGCTGATGCCAAATCGCTGTGGCGCCACACAGCAGATACCACCTGCACATTCCACATGAACGATTTGAGTGTATGGCTATCACTCGCACAGGTGACGTGACTTGGCTATCAGATGCCAGATGTTTTCTTGTATAGTTTTCTAAAGTCGCTGGTCTATACAAATAAGCTGCAATCATTCGATGTCCTTAATACGACATAACCCCGGTCATCGCTCATCGGGTCTATCCGGCAGAGTCATTAAAAATTGAACCATTCGGAGCGGTCCTAAAATTAAAAATCATTGGCGGACCTACCTCCGCAGCCGGTTCGAAAACGCCCTATGTCAGAAAATGTTTCAAGAACGCCATATTTCAGAATTTGGTTTGAAAATGCCCTATATCAGCTGCCGCATCAAAAACATAAGGCCATTTGTGGGCCATTCAACAAACAAAATATTTTCGTTAACACCCCACACTCAGTTGGAATTATTTAGTTCCATTTCAACATCTACCTGCCCTTTTGTATTTCCGTGTAGTCAGATTTCAGAGGTATTTGTATACATTCATAGAATTCTGTTGCCAGCTCTCCTCTTGTAGCCCAGTTAAGTCGCTGGCCATTGCAGGTGGATTATGACTTCCACTTGGCTGCAGTCTGCGTACCATATAGGGCTCCTTTGGTGCCGCGAGTGACCGGCATTATTCCTTCTTGTATCAGAACCCGTCTATTCAATTGGATCTACACAACTGTCATACTGACTTTCATGCTCAAGTGTATGTTGGTATTGTAGATCACTAGAGTCTATATATATCTAGTATATATATATACATATATATATCAAGTATTCAATAAAGACAAGCGCAGGACACCCTTAACTATCACTGCGCGATATTAACTCTTCCAGCAAATCATTACTTCCCGTGGAGGATCTATTCCGCCATACCAACTCTTGACGCAACAAAAGTCCAGTTATGGTATATTGGAGAGATTCGCTATGATCTCAGCCAAGTTAACCTAATCGACCTATGTCAGAGACTCAGCCCGTCAGGCGGATATTGTAAAAAAACTCTCAAATCTAAGCTGACATTACAAACGTTAACGGTCAGCTTGATTCACAAAAAATATTTGTTGTTCATTCTCTCAATTCCATAAAAAAATTTAAAAACAAATTATCTTTTCACAAGACCATTTTACCAACACTGGAACACTTTGCACGGCAGCAGCCGAAGGACAAACAAGCTAAATACATACTAGCACGCCAAGTAATCAAATCGACCAAATGGCAAATATTGAAACNATGCTTTGTACGGCAGCAGCCGAAGGACAAACAAGCTAAATACATACTAGCACGCCAAGNTTGCACGGCAGCAGCCGAAGGACAAACAAGCTAAATACATACTAGCACGCCAAGTAATCAAATCGACCAAATGGCAAATATTGAAACTTTACGATTTTCATCGAATTGGCAGCATTTTGAGGCTCTTCACTTGAGAAAGCACACGACATACTGGAGTAAGGGGGAAAGGCCCGAAAATTCATTGCATATTTCTGCAAAATTTATTGGATTTTATGATTTTCATTTGCAATGCATGCGTATGCCCTTCAACTTGATGCTACTACCTAAATGTGAGTGTTTGAGTAAGGCTTTTCGACTTTGAAGGACGAGTGAGTACATGTGAGTAAGTTGAAACATTAGAACGAATCCGTTTATTTAGTAGAAAAGTGCTTCACCAGCATAAAATAAGAAATATATATACTCCAACATTGATATGTTACCTGAGCAAAAAGATGTGTGATAAACTGATTTTTTAACGGCTTTATAGCGAATTTCACGTGAACCAATATTCCTAAAAATGATAAAGAAAAACAAAAAAAAATGTTGCCATTTTGTTTTGATTTTGCCTGTTAAATTATGGAAACAAATTATTCACATGGAATTGGCGATCAGGGTGTTTGTATAAATTCACTGTTATGTCTTGTATCCTGGTTAGCCACTGACTTTTACAGCCAGTTTCACCAAAATTTAAATGGCAAATGATTTCCTTATTTTCTGTCAATTTCCATATAAAATCATTTTCCACTTAAATTGCTTTCATGAAATTGGCTGTTAGTTTCATAGAAGTCTATGTTCAGTTTTTACTATTAAACTAGTAATTAGATATTATCACAAAAGTTTATAAATTTTTTAATTTTTTGAAATTCGATTATGCCAATTTGTATGTGTAAGGATGGAATTTGTGAATCTCATTCCGATTTAAGGCTTTATTTTCACTTTAAAACAGAAACTTTAAAGAGCCTCAAGTTCAACTACATACTTCTGTTTCTTGACATTTGAAGACGAATTTGATTTGAATAGTAAGGTTTTTCATAAACTTTTAATCCAGCTGCTGATAAGTATATCTCTCAGATTACATTTGTCTCCACAGTAAAGCCATCGAATTTTCAATTAATTACCAAAAACACCGACCCGCCCTTATTCGCAAAGAAGACTGCTAGCTGCTTCCGCATACATAAATTGAAGCATAGTTTTAGGCAATGTATGCGATTGAATTAATAAATAGCAGCTGCATCAAGCAATTTGGCAACAAAATTAAAAGACATAACAGCAATAAAGTGTGTGCATACATAGATGTTTGAAATGCAATAGGTTTTTTTTTGAATTTTCCAACATCTTCTTGTACGAAATATATGTATGTACTGGTAGATACGTACGCGTACCAAAAAAATAAGCTGTATGAAAACTTATTGAACGCTTTTTTTGCCTCAGTTATTGGCATATCAATGGCAATGTTTAAAAGAAAAGTTATTAAAAATGTTTGGGCATAAAACAAACACAATTTGCTGCAGTAAAAAATTTTATGGATTATTTCAATGCATACAGTCATGCATACGTGTATGTCAGCCGGCTACTGATTGTCAACAATGCGCACTCATATTTCTCGCATAGTACTTACTCATATGACTTGATGCAGATACTTTTCATATGTACATCAGGGTGGTCCTTAAAAATAAAATGAACGCCCTCAATCGGTAATACCGCGGTCACAGATATCGCATAGAAATTTTGGTCCCGGAAGTTCAGATTCCGTTTTTATCTAATACATTTATGTCCCGATTGGAGTCGGCTAAGGCGTTTCGCAAAGGGGTCAAAGGCCACAGGCCTCAATGGAAACTCAAGAAATTAAAAAAAAAAAATTTTCTTTAATACCCAAAATCCATATCTACTACTAAAGTCTCCAATCGGGACCGAAATATGTATGTGATATCTTTGACTTTACTAGCATCGATGTAGGGGTTGAGGCTTACAAAATCGTATGTAAAAAGTTGCTTCCTACATTTAAGGACCACCCTAATGTGCATAGAGTAAACATACATATTTGTACATATTTTTACGAAATATGGCAAAAATTTACAATTTTATGTGCCCCGCAGTGAATAGACCCGCTTATTTCTCAGCTCAACTAGTTCGTGTTTTATCTTTTTTGCCATTCTAGCAACTTTTAAATGAATCGCAATGTCAGTTTTCAGGAAATAGATTACCACGTTGACAGGGGAAATCTCAAGTTTTTAACAAATAAACTCCGAAAGACGTGAAATTTAATATTAGTTGGTAGATTATAATCAATAATTATTGATCAGGTAATTTTCCGAAGATATTTTAATTTTTATGAAAAAATTCAAACTTTGCCAAGGAAAAAAAATAAATATTTTTTCATTTGTATTAAGATCTGTTCTTTTGCCAAAATATCAAGCTACTGCCAATGTATAAATAAACAAATTATGAATTGTCAAATGAAAATCTGCAATAATTTTTGTTTGATAAATAGGAGCAGTACTCGTACACGGCATATCAGTAACATTTTCCATGTCCATGACAATATCTTGGGAAAATTACCTGATCTAGAAAAACGGTATACAGATTCAAAATCTACCACCCGAAATTAAGTCTACGGATCTCAGCATTTTTGTGTGTCATTTTAGCGTCCCTACAGTGTTACACATTGCATCTGTTACTTTTTTAATTTGTATACTTTTATTTAAAGAATTTTGGTTACAAAAATTTCGGATAGCAATCGACAGAGCGCCACAAGGGATGACAGAATAGCGATAAAACTATTTTGAAATTTCTTTTGACTATATTTTGCAATTTTCATACGCGAAAAGACTTGTCCATGGGATAGCCTAAAAGAATTGAGATTTATATAGACATGTTTACATATACTTATATACCAAAATGCTCAAAATTAAATAGGGAAGTCGATTAAGCCATGTCTTTCTGCCCGTCCACTGTCCGTGTAAACAATAACTGGAGCAAAAGTTGAGGTATCTCAATTTGGTATAAAACGGGTTTGGCCTCTAGAAAAGCACTAATGTTTTTTTTCGAAAAAGGTTGCTACCTGTAATAAAATTACTACATTCAATCACAATAAGCGCAGGCATCAGTTCTGCACCGTCACTGTCAAACGAAAAGACTCTACATGTGCAATAATGTAGTATTTTTCAGAGTAAGGTTGCACCTTTTAAAAAGTTAAAAGATTTTCGCCGTTCGTTGGATTACAAAATGAGATACCAAATGAAAGGGCCTGGCATTCGCATTTGTTGCCACCTATTTAAAATGTACTATCTTTTATACATAGTATAAAGAAAAGTCGAGATATTTTGACCACGCTAATCACAAAAACTACTGAACGCATTTAGACGAGATTTTTAAAATAAAATCTGTATCGATAGGAATATTATCTTTAAAAATTTAAATTCCTCTAGGGTTGCCACCTGTCAAAAAAAATAAAAGATTCGCACTGTTCGTTGGATTATAAGAAACGAGGTATCATATAAAAGGCTCGATGGTCAATAATGTATTACTTTTTGAGTAGGGTTGCTACTTTTAAAAAATTATAAGATCTTCACCGTTTATTGGACTAAAAACTGAGATAGAAGTGAAAGGATATGAGGTCTCTGCATGTGCAACAAGTTTTCATTTTTTTTTTGTAATTTTCCCTATATATAAAAAATAGTACCCTGAAATGCCAGCTTATTAGGGTCGAGCGCCCGCGCCCCCCACCCCTCGCCCCACTCTAAATTTCATTCTGGCTACGCCGATGGCACAGTTAATTCAATTTACAAAAACGAAGTGTCCAATGAAAAGGTTTGACCTTCAGATTTGCAGTAAGGTTTAATTTTTCGAAGAGGTTTGCAACCTGTGCGAAAAATTAAAAAATGTGGGCTGTTCGTTAGATTACAAGAAATGAGGTGTCAAATGAAAGCGCTTGGCCTCCAGATGCGCAAGATATTCTTCGGTAAAAAGAAACTCGTTATTTCCGCATAAATACACCTACCTAAATATATCGAAAGAAAAACCGACTGTAAGTAATTTAATTAAAATTTTATTTCACAGGGAAATATATGGAAAATTTTATGAAATCAATAGAAAACATTTTGGTAGCAGTAAACTAATTATTTATTTAGACAGAAAAGGATATCGATAGCCTAGAGTGAAAAGTTGCTAAGTCCACTTTTTATGAAAACTCATATTTTAATATAGGAGGCTAAAGAAATTGAATACGCATCGTTTCGAAAATTATAATGGTACTTGTTTTATTTTTTCCTCTTCATAAGCAATATAAGGAAAATTTGCTAAGTCCAAAAGAAGCACCACAAATCCGATAATATCGAATCCTTCTGATCCTTATGGAGTTTTGCTTTGCTTTAAACGCGCAAAATGTTTGATTCAAAGTCTTGCAAAATAATTATAGGAAGATTTTTTCCTCTCCTGTAAAATTTTTAAAATGGGACTTAGCAACTTTTCTTTCTAAGCTAGCGATATGTAAAATGCGAAAATATTTTTTCTTAATTTACAAAAACAGCTTTTTCAAATAGATTTTCTTTCTTGCAGTTTACTTCCGCGCACACGAATAGTACATAATATTAGTAGAAGAAAATTATAATCTTTTTTTTAATCCGTGATTTGACGAAATTATCAAGGATCATTTCACATTGAACTGACAGGGCCACCCAAAAACTGATATGAATTAGTAAATTAAAAGAGTTTCTACCAGTTAAACTACTATATATGTATAATATCCAGTGATTTGGATTTTCACTACAGGGCACATACGTGCTTATCTATGTACAAATGTATGTATGCACATGTGCAGGCATAAAAGAGTTTCCTTAAGTGTTTTTTTATCAATTTATATGGGAACATTTTATAAAGTTATAAAAACTTTATGTCGTATATTTGTTAGATAGCTCATTTAAGTAAATATTATTGGTATTCTTTTAAATGTGTAGTGCTTGAACAAATTTTTGCGATAACAAATAAATACCAACTTGATACTAAGAGTGGACTCTTCCGGTGAATATTGGGGCGTATGACTAGTCAAATTAAAGTTAGCATAAAGCTTTGTGACATAATTGGTAAGGGAATATCTGTCAATCGAGCTGAAACTAGTTTTAGAATGGACTTTGTTTCGACTGTGAATATGCCCTAACATATTTTTCGCGCTTTAATAGAAACAATATTTATACTTCCTCTTATAAAAAAACCACGCCAAATGCAACGCAAATTGCTGTACATAACAATTTCGTTAAACAATTTTTTTTTTCGTTATTCACGCTAGTCACTATAAAAAAGGTTAGTACACAAAAATAGGCGCAATCGATAACCCTTATTAAACTTTAAGAATTTGTTGACACTATCGTAAGTTAAGTTCTCCTGCTTTATCTTTGCTTAAAAGTACTAGTACACATTCATTGCTTCATTACATTTTTTGCACCAAATTTTTCGCTAATTTCCAGCAAACAATTTATAAATCCACAACCAAACCACAAATTGGCACAATTAAGTTGATACCCCTAATAAATTCACATATAAATATACAAATATATAAATGAATTTATTTACCACACACATATGTATGTATGTATCTCTTCATCGTTCTCCTTCAAATGCTACTATTTAAGTTAGCCTTCCATTTATGTAATTAGATTAGCTTTATTGCTGCTAACGCAACCAGAGAACCAAAAGCCATCCAAAGTCAAACCAATCAGCTTAATTATCGGTTTCATGGTAACATAATTAATTATGATAATCTCATCACAGCGTAAATACAAATAAGAAACACAAACAGTCAAACAAGCAGTTAATTCTGCGGAATCGCAACTTTGTAATTCCATTACGAATACTCTTTAGTCAAGAGATGCGAAGCACTCTTCTGGCATAAAGAGTCGGCCAACAGTGAACGATATTTATGTGGCACGATTTATGAAGTGGGCGAAATGTGAATGGCGAAATTGAGGCAAACACTTATTTATGTGTGCATATATGACATACATATATATAGATTTGTATTACATTGTATATATTTCGTATGCGAAAGTGTGAAAGAACGCTTCCAGTTATCGAAGAAAATATGAAGTGTATTTTAATGTTATTTTTCTTTTTATTTCTATGATAATTTCCACGCATTAATTATAGCGGTTTATACACATACATATTTATGTATTTATTTGTATGCACATATTATTTATGTATAATCGTATTATATATATCGTATTATCACATACACATATAAATACATTTATGAAATCAGACAAAATTTTTAGAAAAATATGGATATTGAAAATAAAACTCGAACTAGTCTATTCAAAGTATACACTGGTCATTAGGGTGATCTAAAATAACTAATCTAAGCAATTTATGGCCTTAACAGAACCAATTTACTGAGAAAATTCTTCCATTTGGAAAAATGTCTATTCCAATTTTAAAAACTGAATGTGGGCTTTCGAAATTTTCCATGTAAATAACTCTCTTGGAAATATGGGCCTCAGGTCAACTCGCAAACGCTGGGAGAAATTCATAGTATGCGCTACTGCGAGGTCATTCTGGCCGAAAGTGGACTGAGGACGGTCTAGGGTTTTCATTAGGCTCGTGAATAAATGTCATGTCAGACACCTTTTGTGGCAGCTGCATGGAGGACGATGAGATGGAATCATCTCAACACTTCCTCTTAGACTGACTGGCCAGTTTTTACTAGTATTACGGCTTAAACATTTGGGTTCGTACGTTCTAACTCGTCCGGATGAGCTCGCCGGAACTAACATCTGCAGCCAGCGAAACTTCGTTCTTGGGCATGCAGCGATTCTCGCTTTAACTTAACAGTTACCGTTCGCAGTAGTATCACAAAGGATCAGAGCTCACGGCCTAAGTGACCATCTCAATTCTAGCTTAAAGCCCTGTTTATTCTTCATATTTATTGCTATAACACGCTTATCAATTTAAAGCTGATGCCCAGGCATAAAGTGCTGTCACACAATATCACGATAGTGTTAGATTGCAGACATATCGTGCTAACTTTTTGACTTCGTTCGCATCGGTGCCAAAACTTCAATCACACATTAGTGGTTGGCGGCTTCTCTATACATACATACATACTATGCACACCTAATTGCCTCGCATGTAAAAACACGTATGTATGTTTATAACTGTGTAAGCTCTTCTATAAACTACATCACTTGTGTGTGGCTGTCCTTTGTAGTAAGGATTCGCGTTGTTTTTCATACGGTTTATACATATGTATGTATGTATGTTTGTACATATATTTTACTATTAGCGCCAATCTTATTCTTCCTCATCAAGTACACTGACGTCTTATTCCACTTCCACTTGTTCTTGGCATATCACATTATTGCTGGTAACGAGATAATTGTATAATGAAATATAAACAACACCAAATATACAAAAAACAACAACAAAACAACACAGCAGCTGCTGCAACACCCTAAATGACTTGATTTTAGCCTAAGCTACTTGCCAGCACAACATCAATGCTGCTCACTCTCTTACCTAAGTAATTCTTGCTCCTCGCTGCTTGACTGTCAGTTGGCGCATACTTCATTTCATTCTCAATGACTTGTCTTTTTCAGGCTGTTAATTTGTTTGTTTTTTTTCTCCTTTTTTTGGCACTTGTTTTTTTCCTGTCATAGATAGGAGTATATTTAAACATGCAGGACATGTGTGTATGCGTTCTTCGAGAATATCCTGCAGGGAAACCGCGAACTAGTGAATAAAATTTCTAGTTCCGTACTAGATCTTTATCGCCAAAAATGAACCAGTCCAAAATCGACGAAAAGTGGTCCTTTTAAAAAACTATTTTATTTCACTTTTTTCATTAGAAATCTATATCTAAAGTGACAAATATAGAACTAGTTCGGAACCATAGAAACAAAGTAAGTGCGCCTGGGCAACACTGGAGAAATGAAACTTACGTTGCATATCTATTTTGTCTCATAACCAACATACCTACCCCTGTTCGTTCTAATTACATTTATGTTATTCTGTTTTACTTTATCTACATTTTCATCTTTATACTTTATCGATAACAAAATCGATAGTAACATCCAAAAAAATTTATAACAAAATCTATAACCAAAATCGATGACAAATTCGATAAAAATTTCGATAGAAAAACCGAAAACAAAATCGTTAACCAAAATCGATAACAACACAACAAAACCAAAAAATAGTCGATATAAAAATCGTTAACCAAAATTGATAACAAAATCGATGAAAATATCAATAACAAAATTGATATCAAAATCGATAACAAAATCGGGAAAAATCGATAAATTATCGACAAAAAAATCGATAAAAAATCGACAAAATATCGATAACAAAATCGATGACGAATTCAGTAAAAATTTCGATATAAAAATCGATAATATCTGTAAATCGATTAGAAAATCGTTAAAAATATCGACAAAAGTATCGATAAATAATCGATAGCAAAATCGATAACAATATCGACAACAAAACCAAAAGAATAGCGATAACAAAATCGTTAAAAATATAAATTACAAAATCGATAAAAATATCGATAAGTTCCGAATATATCGATAGCAAAATCGATAATATCCTTTTCTCTATAATTACCTTTATTTTAATCTTTCTTCCTCTATCTTCATCTTTACTTTTATCGGTATTCTCATCCTCATCTTTTTCTTTATATTTATCTTTGTTTTTACTTTTATGTTTATTATTTTCTTCATCTACGTATTCCTCTTCACCTTTGCCCTTATATAAGTTAAAGTGTTTAAATTTACCTTGGTCTTCATTTTTGCCTTTATCTTTACGCATCTTTGTTTTTGTCTTTATTTTTATCTTTGCCTTTATCCTTTTCTTTATCTATGTATGTACTCACCTTTCCTTTCGTTATTGTATTGGTCAGCCCCAGCCATTTCCGTTGCACCATTTCCGTGTGCACTATTTCCGTTGAATTTGCCAATTTACTCACAACCAAACCAAAATTAGTGTTGACATTTTAACATCTTGGAATCGTCTGGAATCTAACCAATAACAGCGAACACCTCTGCAAACCCTACAGCTACAACGGAAGGTATGTAAACGTACATTTCTTGCAAACATTCCAACTAATTTAATTTCAAATTGAAAACACATTTCTATGAAAATAATTTAAAATCGCACACATGGAAAAACCAAAAATATTGAAAATATCATGATGCTTTTTTTGTCTATCGATTTTGGAACTGGTTCGGAACTATAAAATTTAGGCCTAGTCCGGAACTATCGAAAACGAGATGCAGCGGTGGGCAATTGATACTTCCTAGGACATCTGAATGTTATATTCGCCAGTTAGTCCCTGCAAAGATCGCGACTACTCCATGCATGCATGTAAAGAGTACTCCCGAAGGACCAAGGAGTACTCCAAAATTAACCACAATTCATATAAAAAATATGGTCCAATTAACATTGCGATGTCCTAGGGCAGGACCATGTACTCCATCTCTGCATTACATCAGAGTAGCACAAAACTACTCCAACCATACTCCAATGACATTGTTGTTATATTTTTTCGTTTGTACACGCTTTTGTTCTTCACTTCGCAGATGCTTTTTTTGAAATGAATAAAACCCAAAAACAAAAATTAAAAATTACATGTTGTCTCTGACGACATTCGAACCCGAACATGCTGGGAGCTAAGAAATAATAGCTAGCATCTCTACACGTTTAGCTACAGCCAGACATGCAAATGTACTTTCAAATGCTTAACTTCAATCACATTTCGTTAAAACACGAGCAGTGAACGGGTAACAATAAGCTGGTGCAGAGACACGAGTTGGTCCGCTACAGCATGACAGAGGAGCACTTTCCTAAGTACTCCAATATACCCTCAAATAGACTACATGGTCCAACGATTTTTGCAGGGGTAGCATGCAAAAGAGATTAAAGGCACACCAGTCATGGTTCTAAACTCTCTAGTACAGAACCACCAGTTCGGCACTAGTGCGTTTTCCGACAGAGTATACACTCACACTCATCTTTGCATACACGCATAAATGTATTTTCATGTTGTTAAGTGGTATACACACATATGTGGTGTTGTCGTTTTTGCTATTTTCCTTCCGTTGCAATATTTGTTGTTTTCATTTTTGTTGTATGATGTTTTCTTGCCACTTTGATGGTTGTTACTTCAACAGAAAGTAGCTTGTCATGACCGTTTGGTATGGTTTAAGTTTTCTTTCCGTTTTTCGGGTGTGTGTGTGTGTGTGTTTACTACTTGACAGCTGCTTGATTGACAGTACGAGTTAAGTGCATTAAGTGGCACTGTTCTGTGGCTGTTCCTTACAGAGGAACCAATACACACGTATGTGCATCCATACATATGTATGTGAAGGTAAGGCATACACGCAACCATTCTCTGCAAATAATGTGTAGGTACATACATACATATGTACCCTGCAGAGAAAGCAAATGGTATTCCCTAATGTTATTCTTCCTAATATCTTCATAGCAATATTAATTTTTTTAATGTAGGGCAGCGATAATTTTCATTTGGTGATATTCTCAAAAACTACTGATTTTCTTGGAAACTTCGCTTCCATTCATTTTTCAAATCGAATATGTAAAATTGGTTTACCTGATAAATTTTGTATGAGCTATTTAAAAGAAGGCTTAGCAGTCGGTTGCATAGGTGAGGTAAGGTAAGGTGGCAGCCCTCCAAGGGGCTCACTTAGACAGTTAATGAATGTCGCTGAGTGCTGGTTATGAACTTCCGCAAGCAGCTGATGTCGATTCTAGAGAGTTCCTCTGGAGCAACCATGAAGTACGACCCTAGATGTTTAAACCTGAGCCTCACAAAGGCGCGGAAGCAGCGAAGATAGTGCCGAGATGATTCCACCTCATTATCCTCCAGGCGGGTCCGCAGCAATATTAATGGGGCAATGCCCAGTCATGACCTGCATCAAAACCGAAAGATGTCGCTTAGTAAGCTGTAGAAGTTTCCTAGACCACGCACGATCACCTACCGGCCAAAAGGACCTTGCAACTTTGCATGTCCATAAGCAGTCCGCAGGTTGCCATAGGTAACCCGATAACTTCCGTTTCGCTGATGATAACTTCTAATGTGGCCTTCCTGTGCTCCGGAACCCAAATCAGTCTGATGTGGTAGTAATCCGAGGCAATAGAGAGAGAGAGGCCATGCAGTCCCAGACAAGTTTTTGATCTTGCCATCAGCGATCCCAGGGCTCTGATCACCGCTTGGCTATCAGAGTAGATATTTATATCTATAAACGGTATTTCACAAGTTCGTAACCAATCGGCTGCTTCTTTAATGGCAGCTAACTCTGCACGAAATACGCTACAGAAATATAGTATCCAGTAGAAGTTCCTCACAGAATACATCTACTCCGACTCTGCCATCCGTTAAGTTATTCACCGGTCCTTTGCTCCAGAGACCACCCCCTCCCCATACATCTCTTTGAGGGATGTGTGTAGAAAATCTCGCTCTCGGCACCATTCTCGGTACACACCAATCGGTTGCATACTTCTCACGGTGCTTAGCTAAAATGAGCTTGTATTAGTATTTTAATAGATTTATTTCAATAATTACTTAAAATTTTTCCTACAGAGGTATATGTATTCATATGTATGTAACTATGTTTACGATAGCACAAAGAAAATCAACGAATGCCGCTGACACTTCGAAGTTTGCATCGTAAGTTGTAGCAGTTTAAAGATATCTAACGATGTCCACCGAGTGCTTTAAGAAATGGCTTTATTTGAAAGTCACTACATATCTTCAGTAGTAATCGCGATATTAATTACACTCGACACTTAGTAAGGATAGGCAAAATATGTAGCTACTAAAGACGTTGGATTGGATTGGATTGGAAGAGGCTGTATTGTTTAGGATTGGAATATTTTCGAATGGATTAGCATGAATCGGATTGGAAGAGATTGGATTCGATGCCATTGAATTGGATTTGAATGTACCGTATTGGCTTAAAGGAAACTTTATTATTTTATATTAGGTTAAGATGGCTTGGATTCGGTTGGAGTGAATTGAACTGTAGAAGGCTGTATTGTATTGGATTAGATTGGATTGGATTCGGGTTGAGTTGGATCGAATTCGTTTAGATTGGATAATATTGGATTGGATTAGATTGCATTGCATTGAAAAGGATTGGATTGGAGGAGATTTTATTTGGATGAATTAGATTTGAGGTAGATCATATAACGAGATCGAAAAATCACTACAAGTATTGAAAAACAAATGGACACGGAGTGTGGTCACTTTAGGGATTTTCCTAACAATATTAGTAAAATTTTTTTTAACGTAGAATACATCTTAGGTTTCGTGAAGGACGCCATGCTCAAAAGTTGTAGTTGTAATTTTTAGGGCTTCGCAAAACCGCTTATTACACGAGAACTAGTGAAGCGAATCATATCCAATCGTGCATTAAGAGAGTAAATAATATAAATACATACACCTCCTCGAGATCTACTTCGCACAAAACTTGAAACTGGGCTTGGCTGCACTTCTGTAAGATCACTAAAGAGACCCAATTACCAAAAACATATAATTGTTTCACCACAAGGACTAATTTTTCTATCCAATTCATAATAACAGAAGCCACTGCATCCTAATACTCGAACTACAAAAAAAAATCAATATTTATATCCACTTAAGATGTCTAGTAATGAAAAGTAATCCATATTTTTACTCGAGTTAAGTCAAATTCCTTTATTTGCATATTTTTTTTTTTAGATCGCAATCACAATCAATCGGATTTTAGGAGGAGTACACACCACTGTTCTCCTTGATCCAGTCCAAGTAGGCAGTAACGCGAACAAAACCAGCTGGAGAACCCGATTCGCAACCGGCACTGGAAACAAATGAGGTAACACCGATAAGCTCACCAGTCGAGGCCGAAACCAATGGACCGCCAGAATCACCGCTGCAGGTGGAGGTTCCAGATGGAGTGGCCGTGCAAATAGTCCTTGAGGTAACCACTAGTGAACCATAGGTATTGGCACAAACCGAGTTATCAATCACTTGCAAGCTGGCGTATTGCAATGAAGAGCTGACGGCAGTAGCAGAGTCGCTGACGAGACCCCAACCGGAAGCGGTGGCACTCTGGCCAGAGTAAGTGGAGTATGAAGAGGAGATTTTAGGCAATGCAACTTTGTTGATGTAAGAGCTGAAGGATACCGAAGCGACTTTAATAAGCGAAATGTCGTTTCTCAAAACCAGAGCATTGTAGCTGGCGTGTTGAATGAAGTTGCGGCTGGCAACAGTTTGGGTGGCCTTTGGGCTGTTACGTGCTGTAGCACCCATGTAAATAGTCACAAAAGTAGCACTATGGATTAAATAAATAAACATTTATTTGATTAAATAAGAAAATAAGTAACTTCAATAGCCAAATAATTTTCAAACTTACCCGTTGGTGCAGTGAGCAGCAGTCAAAACATAGTCGTTACTAATGATGGAACCACCGCACCACCAACTACCGCTGCTGCTAGTGAAACTCAAGCCCACCTGGTGAGGGAACTGACCTTCACTGGCAGTCTGACCATTGGTAATACGACCTTGTTGCTGATCAAAGATCACTGGCAAATCGCGTGGATGCACAGGACGCTCAACTGGGTTGAGAACGGCGGCAGAGGCCGTAGCCACAAACAATGCGAAAACAACGAACAGCTTCATTTTGTTAAGAGTATAGAAATACTTATGAAGTTGGTGTGAAAAATGCAAGCCTTTTATACTCTGGGCCTAGAGAATTTAGTGCGTCAATTCGCTAATTCTAATATATGAGGTATTTTCAAGTGGTGGATTAACGAAGGCTTGGCCTACAACAACAAGTAAGCATTTACCCTAAAAACTACGCAATTTCAATATTGAAAAGTGTGATTTTTAAGTGCAGAAATATACATAACTGAAGGCCTGTATATAAATATGCAATTCATTTTTTATCAGTAGTAGATTATTTAACGTACGTAGATAATCAATGCATTTTATAATCTTTGTGCATAAATCAAAAACTGATTTAAAACAAAACTTATCTCTTCAAGCCAATAATATACGAAGTTTTAGAATTGTTACTTGTCAGTGTTTGACGGTACCTACAAATATTTGGTTCCAACCAATTCTGTTGGGCTAGCAGATTTACTGAATGTTTTGCTTGTTTGTTTATTTATGAAAGTACGTGAAATTCGAAACGTTAGACTGCGTCGCAAAAAAAAGCTTGCATTCACACTCTATTTATAGAAGCAAAATATATTTCTAGGCCCTAAAAACAGCCAATATTGCGTTTTTTTTTATATTACCTATAAATGAAAATTACAAATATTGAAATAATTTAGGTAGACTTCTACATTAGTTAAACTTTACGAGACATAAGTTTGTGGAATATTTCAACCCGCTAGCGGCCTTACAAATGCATTTAGTTTTTTTTTTTTAATTTATCAAAGATAAGGGTCACAACAACACTTTTTAAACTTTTTTCGTCCATAAAGACAAGTTTTCAGCTAAGGAAAATCTCTGGGCGTATTGCTCATTAAGCATAACGTTTTCATACTGAGTTGTAATCATCTCCTCCTCAATTTTTTTGTGGACTTTGTTATGACCTAATAATTATATATATATATATTTGATTTTTTAATAGAAGTATAATAATAATAGCTATTGCCGCTTACACAAAATGTTAGTGTTTGGCCAAGCTTCTCCTCGTACTTTGAGTAGCTTTTTGTCAGCCTGCTAAAAAAACGAATTCAATTAAATATATGGACGTCAAGCCAAAGAGGATTCAGATAGCTTTATTTCGAAAATAATTTTGAAAGGGGATGCCACTTTGAATTAAAAAGTCATTTTATTTAAAATTTGTAATTGAATGTTACGATATTTACATCAAACGAATTAGCTTTAAGAAAGCTTTAACTCGAAGATTATTTTGAAGGGCTTTGAAACCTATGTGTTAATAAATTATTCAAATTATTAAAAAAATTTATTTTAACTTTTTAAACAGTCGAAACCCCCTTTAAAATACTCAGAAAATTTTCTAAATGTTTAAACTAAAGATTTCATATTTTAATATTTAACTACATTCGACTTTCCAAAAAGGTGGCAAAACTCTTCAAAAGTATTTTCAAACTGAATTAAGTAAAATTTTACTTTTAAACAGGAGACAACCCCTTTAAATATAACTATATTCTGCTTCAATGCTGCTTCAGATCGCCCAGAGATCCTCGTATGACTGAGGAATTATGCCTTTGTTTAAAAACAGTCAATAAAGAGTCGAGTAACTACTAAAGAGATGAAATTAAGGCACTTTTTATTGATCCAGTGACTAAGAAAAATGCTAATCGTTGCCTCTTGGTATTTTGGCTTTTGAATAACAGATGGCGCAATTTTTATAAAAGAAAAAGGTGAAGGGAATATGTAGATAAAGAATATGATAAACATAAAAGTAAAAACAAAGATAAATATAAAGAAAAAGATGCGGATAAGGATACCGATAAAAGTAGAGATGAAGATAGAGGAAGAAAGATTAAAATAAAGGTAATTATAGAGAAAAGGATATAGACAGAGACCCAATCTGGGGACTATTTCGGGATTTTAGAGATTTTTGGAATTCTCGGGACTTATCGATATAATAATCGATAGTTTATCGGTTTTGTTATCGATATTTTTTTTGTTAACGAAATTTTTATTGATACTGTTATTGATTTTGCTATCGATGTTTACGGAACTTATCGATATAATATACGATATTATTTATCGATTTTGTTATCGATATTTTAGTCGATTTTGTTATCGATTTTGTAATCGATTTTTTTTAGATTTTGTAATCGGTTTTGTTATCGATATTGTTATCGATTTTGCTATCGATTTTTCTACCGATATTGTTATCGATTTCGTTATCGATGTTTTTATAGATTTTGTCATCGATTTTTTATCGATTTTTCTATTGATATTGTTATCGATTTTGCTACTGAGTTTTTATCGATTTTGTTATCGATTTTGCTATCGATATTATTATCGCTTTTGTTATCGATATTCTTTTCTTAGTGTGTGCTTTCGTTTTTAACTTGGATGTGCTCTTAACCATACCACGTATTTAATTAATTAATTAATTAATCCCAACGGCTTTTTACCCTCCATTCTCACCCAACCGACACGAGGGGCGCAGTCCACATAACGTACGGAACCTTTTTTTTTTAGTTTTTTGGTGCCGAGTAGTGCTACGTTTAAATTTAACAGCTGCGTCTCCAATACAGCCTGCAGACCAAGACGAAGGCACTGGACAATTCCTTTTTTGTTATATAACTCCNGCTGCGTCTCCAATACAGCCTGCAGACCAAGACGAAGGCACTGGACAATTCCTTTTTTGTTATATAACTCCTCTATATATGTATGCACCGAAGGTAAACAGTTTGGTTTGCTCCCAAGCACCTAATTTAAATAAAATGAAGTAACTGGTTGAAGTAAAATTTTCAGATGTTCATGAGAGGTATAAAGCCTTCAGCATAGCCGAAGACAGCACAGCCTTTGCTCATTTTTCCGTGTTTTCAGCCAGCGTACTAAGGACGCATAAGACGAAATCGGATGGACAATCGTGCGCTAAAGCCAATCGACCAACTTTGAGTTCAGAACGCATGTTCTTAAAAAAAAAAAAATAGTATTTTGCAGGCCCACGTGGCTCGTTTGGCTTTAGCAACAGTTTTCTCAGGATAAGAATTCTGATTATTTCTCTTATCTAGCCATAATTCCTAGACAATTAACCTCATAGAAGTATTCAAGCACGGTCACTTCAAGAGTAGTCGAAGCAAGGTTTGCTTCATACCTTGCTTGAAAGATTAGTGTTGAAAAGGAAAAAAAAATTAGACAATAATCACGTCCACCTCGCGTGAAAATTTCAAAAATTCAAAAAAAAATTACATGAGTACATATGTATATTGGCAGTACACAGTTCGGTAGCCTTGCTTGTTTACTTTTCGACTTATACATGATTAATCTGCTTGATAGTATATAGCAACCAAGCAACAAATTTCTTTACGTACAAATCTGTTGTTTTTTTATATTAAAGTTTCCATTTCGCATGCATTTTAATATACAAACAAAAAAGACAAAAACATGCAACCTACTCACGCAACTGTTTTTTTCATTTTTATTTTTTCCGCTATGCTCTATTTTAAAACGCCCGCAGCACTCACAGTCAAATCGAGCTATGCAAAAACTGCTGCTTGCAACAATTTTTAT
Source organism: Rhagoletis zephyria (assembly GCF_001687245.7). Taxonomy (NCBI): domain Eukaryota; kingdom Metazoa; phylum Arthropoda; class Insecta; order Diptera; family Tephritidae; genus Rhagoletis; species Rhagoletis zephyria. The sequence continues at coordinate 51,130 of NW_016161337.1, forward strand.
GCTCGAATTCAGTTTAAAATAAAAAAAAACGTAAAATGCAAATACTGACACCACGGAAATCAAAACAAAAATAGCAAAGAGGGAATTGTGTTTATTTTGGCAGCAATATTTCAGATATTGGCCACAAAAAATACATATTTCAATATATATTTACTTACGTATATTTGTATGAATACATATAAAGACCATCGCTTAGCATTGGGTATTTAAAAAGTTTGAAAAAAAAGAATTAAAAAAAGAAACCTCCAAAGGGTCAAAGTCAGCGCCATAAACGAGTAATGTAAGAAGCATGTTAAAAAAAAATACATTTTAAAGACAAACAAGTTTTTTCTCCACAATCATAAGTTTTGCTAAGTCATCAAAACCGTAACACCAGCTCATATTGCAAGCAGAATAAAAATATTTACAATGCCAACTTCAAATGTTTTCTAAAAGTGACCAACTTTGCTATATACACAAATCATTCACAGTAACTGCTTGAAGTTTTGCTAGACGAGACAAAGACAAATTTAACCATCAAATAAACCTCAAAAAGCCACCAACGAACGCCAATCATTTTTGTTCCCTCGCTCAACCAGCCAACAGCAAGTCAGTCAAGTCATCAGTTTTCCTTTGCAATGGTTTTCAAAGTAGACCAGACAACGCAAAACAAATCAAATCAAATCGATCGATCGATTGTTGCTTCTGCCACTGATGATGTTTACATGAATATTCAGTGGTGGAGCCTTAACCACAAACAAAAGTGTTGCTGGATAGATGGATGGATAGACCGATATGTTGCTGTTGCGCCTGTTAGACGTGCATACAACAACAAAGTTGTTTGTGAAAACTCTACTTTGCTTCTCAGGGATTGGCTTGGCTTCATTTTGTGCGTATTTACATTACATTCTTAAATTATGTGACTTTCTTGTCTACATATTGGCTAGCTGTTGGACATTGGGTAAAATAAATATTTGAATAACAAAAAAAAGTTTTGACGTTTTCCGCCGACTCCGAATGGCAATTTTATTTTTATGAGAAGCTGTTTTTCTTGGCACGCCTGCCGAGGGGCGACCGCGTTCAGAAAAAACTTGGTCGGAATCAGACTTACGAGGGTTATTTGTTGATGAACGAATGACATCGATAGCGACGTCGTTTGTTTGGTTTTAAAATGGTTTTAGGCGCGACTACTAACACCAAGCGTCTAAATGCAACGTGTTGCCACCTGTTCCTAATTTTAATAAAATTATTTAATAAGTTAAATGAACGAGATACAACATACAATACGGGTATTAATTGAAATGGTTTTGAAAATGCTTTACTTTTAAACGACACGTAGAAGGGTTGCCACATGTTTCCAAAATCAAGTGCACTTTAATTAAGGGAATAAGGTAACAGAAATATGAACATATATCAATATGGGTATCAGACAAAAGAAAAAATTGAACATATTTACCGAGAAATAAGTGAAGAGGAACAATATTCATTAGTTAATTTTGGAGTCCAGTAATTTAAAAGGAATGTAATCAGAACAAATCACTGATTGA
>NW_016161338.1:0-6770 GCF_001687245.7 Rhagoletis zephyria
ATTGCTGGAATTTTAAAAAGCATATTTCTACAGGAATCGCCCATTACAAACCTTCCCACATGCAGTTTGGAAATAAAGTTTCTTCAAAGCAATTTTGATTTACATTAATATTCAAGTAATTTATTTAATCTATTGCTTATACTAAATCTAATTTTGCAACAAGGTGGCAACCCTCTGNAGGTGGCAACCCTCTGCAAAATATTTTCAAACCTCTTTCGTCTGATATCCATATCAGGATATACATTTCAATTTTCAGCCTTTATTTAAGTTGAACTTGCTTTTTGAAACAGGTGGCAACCCTCCTACATATGATTAAGGACTAAAGCCTTTTCAAAGCCATTTCGATCGAATACCTATAGTGTAATAATTGATTTAACTTAAAAATAATTTGAATTTAACTTTTCATCAGCTGGCAACTCTTTTTTAAATAATAAGACGTTATTGCACATCCACAGGCCCTTTAATTTGATACCTCATTTTGTCACGACCACATTCTCAAATTTCGGCCGTTCAACTTTAATAAATTAGAAAAATGAAATTAATTAAGAGAACATTTTTAGTACCTATTCGTCCTTGTGAACCAAAAGACCTAAATTCTAAAGAATTTTCTCTTTCATTTGGTACCGATATTATTATTCCACATTGCACTGAATTTTTTTTAAAATAATTTTTTGTAAATTTGAAAGTCCTTTTAAAAAATCCGGACCCCAGAGAGAAAAACTGAAAACGCAGTTTCACTAAATCTGGCCCATAGCTTCGTGAGTATATTGAAGGTTTCGTGTTCTAAAATTGTTTGGTTTTTGTCGCGCGGTATAATCATATCCAAACCATAGGAATTTATTTGCCTAATATTATTTCTGCAACTTTATTAATTTTTACCGGATTTTGGACTTTGTTAGCGTTCTGGATAGTAAATTTCAATGCAAATCAGGCATTACAGTAAACTAATTGGAAACGTTTATTTTTATGGGATTGTGAATAAAACAACCTATTTCCCTATATTTCACGCACTTTCATACTTTCCCGACGCTGCACGGCCACCAAGTTTTATATTGGAAGCATTAAGGCTAAACTGAAACTTTTTCTGCCGGCGCACTAGGGCCAATCGAAATATTTTTACTCCATCTGTATTTGACAGATTTCAATTGGTATTTAATTTTCAAAATTAAAAATGGCGGATCCAGTATGGCGGACGATATTTTATTTAAATTCTTGATTGTTATGAAACTTGGTATCCAGTGGCTTTTGTCCTCGCTGATTTCGAAACTGGTATTAAATTTTCAAAATTCAAAATGGCGAATCCAATATGACGGACGACTTTTTTCAAATAATTATGGATTGTAATAAAACTTGACTAGCAACTCTGGGAGTCACTGATTACGAATTTAATATTTGATTTCCAAAATTCTATTCTACTCTATTCGGTGATTTTCAAAATGACCCATTTAATCACATAATAGGGAGGCAAAAATATCTCAATTAATCGGCCAAACACTTAAACCTAATTTTGATCTCTAGATTACGATAACGTTTTCAGAAAATCCGTATCGCGTCAAAATTTTAAGATATGTGAATATTTTATGAAAAAAATTCAAACTTCAACAGGACAAAAAATAGAAAATCAAACTACTAACGAAGAAAACCGGTGGACAAATAAAAGATTGGTTAATAGGCAAATGAAAATGAGAAATAATTTTTTTGATGATAAATGTATGAGCAGGAAAGACGACAATATGTTATGTGGCATACTCGTAGTACATGACTTATGAGTAACATTTTCCGCCATTTTGAATTGGGATCAATTTGTCAAATAACGCTAAATTACAGGCATCTAACCATGATTTATTTTTCATGCAAATATAGGTTTGAGTATTTTTTATGTAGTGTAAAGTAAAGTGTTTTGTGATATAATATTGCTTTTCATTTTGTGAATTTGTGAATAACAATTGCATCGTCATTTAAAGTACAAAACCGCGTATCGTCATTCTGCAAAACCGCGTAACTGGCATTGGCTGCCAAAAATTGGATTTGTTCACACAAGCTCTTGGCTCAATCCTTATCCATTCGTCCTGAAATACACTAGCCAGAAATGCGATTGCTTTATAAAAAAGAAATATGAGTGTTTTTACGCTCAAGAGAATAATTTCTACAACTTCACATACGCGGTTTTGCATTTTACTGATACGCGGTTTTGCATTTTGTTGATACGCGGTTTTGCACTTTAAACGACGGCATGTACTATTAAAAAAAAAAAAACATAAGATGTAAACTTATACCTTGGGTTTATTAATGCAATATATACATATAAATACTTATTTCTTGCTTACAATGTTGGCAAAATTAAGGATGTAATTAAGTAACTTAACAACTTATTCAGAATTTTTATCGTAACAATTTAAATTGTGAATTAAATTTTGCGCTTTCCTTTTGCGAATCTTTCTATTATCCTTTCAGTGTCAATTTCAATATCTAAGTGTGCGTGTGAAAATACTAGACCTATCAGTCTTAGGGATGCAAGTCAAAAAAATACATCGATATTTTCTTCGATTTGATGCATCGAAATATAGCACCGATACATATCGATGTATCGTATAAAAACATCGATATTTTCGATGCATCGAATGAAAATAGTTATCAGCATTTTCTTTCAGATACAAATATACAAAAAGAAAATGAAACAATCGTAACTTCAATTAGTGTTTAAGTAATAACTCGCATTGAAATGTATTAATTGATTTAAACATTTACAAATCCCAGTTTTTTCTGTTCTTTGAGAAGGCTTCGAAATTTTCGGAAGGTATGGAAGTGGCGAAAATTGTGTAATATTTATAAGCATATTAAAATAATATAAAGTGTGCCAGCTAGCAGTGACATTATATTTCGGGCACTTATTTGGCAATTTATTATCATATTTTTTTTATTAAAAAGCAGATTTTTGACAATTGCTCAGTTGTGAAAATTTGGGAGCGGCGTTATCCAATTGTAAGTTTTTTGGTGTGGGAGATTTGATATCCTAAATTTGGGATTATAAATGAAATAGTTGTATTAACATTCACCTTTTAAAAATAATTAATATCTTATCTTAAAAACGTTTAAATTTTACATTAAATTCGATAACAACTTGCCAAATCATTATTTTAATATTAGTACAATTTTGGTGAACATATCTTAAGATTTTTTAGTGTCCTCATGTCATCTGATTATTTCACAATGTAGTTTTNTGTGTTATTAATACATATTGTCTTTATCCATTTAACAGCAAATGGAATATACTTTGGGACCCATGGGCCGTGAAATTTTTCCAGCAACACATATTGTTTTCACATGAAATTTTGACACACCCAGAAGCGAAGTATAAAATAAATAGATGAAAACAAATTTTCGATCAAACTGATTTGTGTAGTTCAGTGGCGTCTTTAGTAAATGTTTTGGAGGCTGTTTTAATATATACTATCTTATTATATATTTCTTAGCTTTTCTACATTCTGAGAAGTTGAGAGAATGAACTCATATATTTTTTTTTGGGCAACTACTATGTTTGATTTCATTTTTTGCAATCATTAGTTCATTTCGAGGAGTCACAATGCCCATACCGGCTGTACCGATTTTTTTGAAATTTCGTACACAAATTTTCCAAGAGTGGTTATAGGCTAAAACAAAACCAATATCTAATGGGGATGTGGAACCTCCCACACAAAGCGATTTTTTCATAGTGCATATCTCTGCAAGTATTTGTGGTAGAGTCCTGGAACTTGGTATGGATATATGTATATCAAGTCAATCTCAAGCTCATGGAAAAACGTGGGTTTATTGGAAAATGCGGTGTGCCACCGTAGAACTTGGAACAGAGGTAAATGAAATCAATCCCAAACCTATGAAAAATCGGGGTATATGAAAACGATCTCGTAGCCATTGAAAAGAGCTAGCGGTATAAGCCATATAAACTAAAATTCTGGTGACGCATAGATACCTCTGGAAGCATTTACCTAGAATACTGAGATGAGGTATTTTTCCAATGGAAATATGTACAGAAAAATGGGCGTGACACCTTCTGGAAAGTAACATGATCACAGGGTGTATCCCTACAACGATTTTAAGCTAAACCTTGAGGGACTACATTATTGCCAAGACCCACAGGCATAAGCTGAAATTGCGTCGCAAGTTTTACGATCGGCTTGGGTAAGGTTTAACCACTTAACCCCCCTTTGTTTTCGCCGCTACTGAATTCTATAAACTGTCAGCTTTCACACAATTTAAAATGTACATGTGTATTTAAAAATGTCATGAAAATTGTGTTGCTAGCTTCATGTTGCAAAAATGTTGCAAGCTTTTTCACAGCGTGAACAGAATACTACTTTGCTGAGGAAATGTTGTGGAATTTCACACTTATTTCACAGAAAGAAATTTTATATGCAATTTAACAGCTTTTTCACGTGAAATAGGAATAAAATACTATGCTTAAGAACAAAGATTTTTAAATCGACAAAAAATTAATAAGAAAATTTGAAGGATTTTAGATATTGGGTATGGTAGCACGAAATGTCACAATCTGCTTAATTGTCAGGTTGTTAATATGGCGACGAAAAAGTGACAATGGAACTACCTTGTTCTTTGTATCATGATATTTCCCTTCATTTGACTTTCACGTTAACCCTTTTGAGAGAGAAATTATGAAGTTTATGAATAAACATGTCATTAAATTCTTGTCGGTTTGCAAAAGTACACACAACGTTGCATTACTGATGTTTTCAGTCCATAAGGATGAGAACATAAGCCGAAATCAGGCAGAGGTATGCAACAAAACCAAGGATTAATGCCAGAAACTCAAATTTTGCTTTGAAATAAGCGTACATCAAACTGGCTTGCACACTTTTCCAATTATTTCTCTATGTAGTGTTATGGTACGCATACATTGGGAGCAGCAGTGAGTGCAGGCGGCATGACACAATGGGGTGCACTGTGGCTAGTCATGTCGGCTGGGCGGGGTTCTTGCCTCACTACTGTTCCCTGCGCCATAGCAGAGAAAAGTCATGCCTTGTCAAACGTCTTAACGGACGGACATGCAAAAGAAAAATATTCAAAAATCCAAAAAAAAAATCCGTTAACACAAACTAAAAAAAAAGCTGAAAAAGACGTTAAATTAAAAATTTAAAATAAATTGAAAATCAATAGAAAACAAAATCCAAACTAGAAACCCTGAAATAAAAGAAAATGAACAAAATAAAAACCTCGGCCGAATATAAGGGCGCCACTGGTGGAGTTGTGACGCCCACCCTCATCCGTGGCTACTGGCGCACCCTAATTTCAGTAGCCCCATAATAAAAGTCCCTAATGTGCCTTCCTAAATAAAGAGAGTCAGCATTCCCATTTAAAAATTAATTTATTCACACTTCATTTCTTAACCAAAATATTCTTAAAATTAATCATCCTAACACTAAGTCCTAATCTCTAAAACTGGTAAGTATATGTATTTACTTAAACAACTAGGTGTGTGTGTATCTTAGATCTAAGTTAAGTATAAAGAAACAGAGGTAAGGTAAGTAATTTAGGTAAGTATGTCCGGTAGGTACGTCAGGTAAGTAAATCCGGTATGAAAGTCAGGTAGGTGTTTCGGGTAAGTATATTAAACAAAACAAATGAATTAAGTAAGCACGTAAGTATAGTATCTAGGTAAGTCTAGGTTTAGTAATTCAAGTATACAAGTAAATCTTATATTAATTAATTAATGTTATTTTTCATTTGTGTACCATTTCTATATCTCCTATATTTCTAGTTTTCCTTTTTTTCTGTTCTCTTAATCTAGTTTAAGGGGTTTCTATATTCACTTGTTTTGGTTTTGGGTTCAGGTGATTTAATTTATTTCTTTTCTTTTGGTTCTCTATCTCCTTTTTCCTTCTACGTGTATTATTATTAGTATTCATATTTTATTAAAGTATTTATGAGTTTATTAGGTTAATTTATTATTTTATGTTGTGGCCATTCTTTTGTTATAATCATTAAATTTATTTTAGTTGAATTTTCGCGAAATTTTTATTTTATGTTAATTTATNCGATTTAATTTATTTCTTTTCTTTTGGTTCTCTATCTCCTTTTTCCTTCTACGTGTATTATTATTAGTATTAATATTTTATTAAAGTATTTATGAGTTTATTAGGTTAATTTATTATTTTATGTTGTGGCCATTCTTTTGTTATAATCATTAAATTTATTTTAGTTGAATTTTCGCGAAATTTTTATTTTATGTTAATTTATATTAGGTCCTTTTAGTTATGACTTCCGTTTCATTTATTTTCATTTAAGTTATATTAAGTTCTTCTAGATTGTAATTTATTTCATTTTATTTAGCTTTAGTTAATGTTATATCATTTAGCTTAATTTAGTTAAAGTTAATTCAATCCGATTTAATTTAATTTTATGTTATTTATTTCTATATGCAAATATTTTTCTTTCGTTAACCTCGATTCTTATTTCAAATATATACCTAAGTATATACATACAGGTATCCATGTATATATAGGCATTTACGTATACATATAGGTATATACCAGGTGTATTAACCAGGGTGTGATTGACAACTTAGGTAGGCTCTCTCTTAAGGTACTATTATGCCAAGAGAATTATAGCAGGCGATTTAAAACTCAAAAAAGAAAGAATTTCAATTTGACTTTGTAGTATGGTTCTTCGGAGAGCTATGCCAAATTCAATCACACTCTGTTGAATACGTTTTGGTATACACAGGAACAAAAAAAAGGTTATTTTTGCTCTTACTA
>NW_016161338.1:10015-11396 GCF_001687245.7 Rhagoletis zephyria
AATGTTGAAGCGAAAAAAATCTCACAATTCCAGCACCACATGCGTTGACTTTTGCAGCTTCTTCGCAAGTCGTTTGCTGAATATCTGAAGGTCATGTTGCAGTGTTGCCGACGCAGAATTGTAGAATGATTCGCTATTATTTTTTAAAGCGCCCATGCTAGCCGCTACGCCATTGCTGCTAAAATGCGCGGAATCAAATAGCTCCTGTATTGTGGCAACGCGCATTTCTACATTGCGTATAATCCGCAATCGCGCGTCAATATTACGCACCACTTCCAGCACATTTTGTTGATTATTGTAATTTGCAAAAAAACACGCTGGCTGTTGTTTGACCAAAAGACGAAGAGACTCCGATAGATCCAATATTGCTAGGCTCCGTTGCATTGCGTCGCAAAGGCACTTTTTGTGGTGCAGCGGAAACTCCGGCTACCGAGGCTGGCACCAGCAATGGAAGCGCATTTACATTGGTGGTTGCATTTAGATTTACATTAAGACTAATATTACTTAAAGATACAGGAACATTGCTCTTAGTACGGCTGTTATTTTCTGTTGCAGGAACTGTGACTGCTGCATTCTCGTCAAAGTTATCGAGCACCAGTGCGTCACAGCTAAATAGCAAAACCAGAATTAGTACTCGATTCATACTGTTAAGCATTACTGGCATCTTTATCGTGGTTGCTTTTCCCCTATTTGATATTTGATAACCTCAGCCGTCAAGTTGGTTCATGGCCTGTTATTGGTACGTTCTGAAAGTTACTTGAATGCTCATTTGCGGATATGGTGATTTTCTTTGTTTTGTTTAGCTGTGTTAACACTACATTTTTACAATAGTTTTAATTAAATAAACACTTTTATTTATGCTTAAATTACAGATATTGGTGCTCGTGAAAATTCGTGCAGCACGCAGTCAAGCGATGAAATACATACGGGTTGCAACGAGGAGCTGTCTTACGATTCTTCTGAATTGCGAGATTTTTTATCTAATGGTTAGACTTCGAGGGCCTCTGCTATGTGTAGGTGAGTGATGAAAAGATTTTCATATGATTTATTGAACATGTTGTTAGAAACCCAGGCGAGTTGATATAGGGTGGTGTTGTGTTTTTGTTGTTGCCCCTTTTTTTATATTTCAAATACGCTTGTAGGCAATTGTGAAAATTTTTTCGACAGTATATATATTGAAATATTGTCGGCAATGGGCTGGCAATTGTCACTCTGACAAAATTGTCGCCACAATAGCGAAAAAACTAAATAGCCGCGTCGGAGAGCTTTCACAGGAGAATTTAGTGAATTTATTTATATGGTAATTGTGCGCATTTCGTTACCTTTTTACTTTAATTTGAATGTTTCTCAAAACTAAAATAAAGCGCAAATGCAATTATTA
>NW_016161338.1:11554-24651 GCF_001687245.7 Rhagoletis zephyria
CCGCGGCCGCGATAGCTCTTAATCTCAAAGGGCCCGGTAAAATCGACACCTGTGTTTGTAAACGCACGCGAGAATGTTGTGCGTTCTTTCGGTAGGTTACCCATAAGTTGGGTTTGTGACCGTTTCTTATAGATAGTGCAGACTTTGCAGTTGTGGATGATGGACCTGATCATGTTTTTGACTCGGGGAATCCAATATTGCGTCCTAATGAGACGTAACATTAGTTGGTTTTCCCCATGCAAAGAAATCTCATGGACAAACTGGACAAGAAGGCGAGAAAATCTACAATCGTATGGAAGGATAATTGGATGGCGCTCATTATAGGCCAGATCTTGAGACGCGCCGAGGCGACCACCCATCCTCATGATATCATCTCTATCGAGAAAGGGATTAAGGGGCAAAACTTCACTCTTCGCATCGATGGATTCCCCGGATTTCAATTTACTATACTCTTCAAAGTAATGTTGGTTTTGACAGATTTTTATCAAGCGTTGAGTCGTTATTTTAATTTCATCAGCGGAAATTAAAGAAGTCTCGGCTCGAAACGAAGCTCTTGTTTTTGGATGGGTTCTTTGAAAAAATCTTATAATATATGATAAAACTCTCAAAGCCCTAGGCAATCCTGAAAATCTATCTAAAATATTAGTTGCATTATTTATTTTAGTTGCTGCGTGCACATGCACCCTCTTTTCCTCGACTATTGTGTTGTAGTTTGCCTCTTGTACCGGCCATTTAGTTTGGTCTTCTTGTAACCAAGAAGGTCCCTGCCACCACAAGGGATTGTCAACCAATTCGTAAGCAGGCAGTCCTCGGCTGGCTAAATCTGCTGGATTTGATGCCGAATCCACATGCAGCCAGTTCTTATTACCAACTTTTTCTACTATTTTTGTTATCCTGTGGGCGACAAAGGTCGACCACGAACAAGGCGGCTTTCGTATCTACGCGAGAACGATTGTTGAGTCCGTCCACAGGTGTGCTTTTAAATGTCCCAAGTCAAGATTTCTCAGTACCGTCTCGATGATTTCTGCAAGCAGTACGGCGCCGCAAAGTTCCAATCGAGGTAATGAGATAGTCTTTACTGGGGCTACTTTTGTTTTTGCCAAAAGTAGACTTACGAAAACTTTTGCATTTTGTGTAACGCGCAGATATACAGCAGCCGCATACGCTTTTTCCGATGCGTCACAGAAGCCATGTACTTCGACGTCATCTGTTGGTGAGAAATGTACCCATCGAGGTATTCGTATGTTATCGATCTCATGGTAATGTTGTGTAAAATTTTTCCAGCGATCCAGGGTAGTTGGAGTTACGGTTTCATCCCAGTCCGTGCCTTCCAGCCAAATACCCTGCATTAGTATTTTGGCTACGATTATGATGGGCGCGAGCCACCCCAGGGGGTCGAAAAGTTTGGCGATAGCTGATAATATCGCCCTTTTCGTTGGATTATCGCTTTCTTCTAATGGTCTCGCCATAAAATAGAATAAATCCGTATGGGCGTTCCATCTTATGCCGAGAGCCTTCACTGTGCTAGTTTCTTCGAATTCAAGAAAATCTTCGGTTAGCAGATTCGTTTTTGGAATGTCTTTCAGTAAATCTTCGCAATTGGCAGTCCATTTTCTTAATGGAAAACCGGCTGACTCTAACACTTGGGTTATTTCATCTCTGGCATTTATCGCAGAGTCAATGCTGTGTCCTCCCGCTAGAACGTCGTCGACGTACATGCATCTTCGTAAAATATTGGATGCTATCGGAGAGGAGTTTTCCACATCATCAGCTAGTTGTAAAAGTGTCTTTATTGCCAAGTAAGGAGCACAGTTAACCCCGAAAGTGCCGTCTTCAGCTCGTAAAGACTGATCGGTTCGTTCGTATTGGTACGAAAAAGTATGCGCTGGAACTTAGTGTGATTCTCATGCACCATAATTTGCCGGTACATCTTCTCGATGTCGCTGTTGAAGACGTATTTATATAATCTCCAATGTAGGATTAATATGGGAAGATCCGCCTGGAGTACTGGTCCTGGGAGCAGTACATCATTGAGGCTTACACCATTTGCCGTCGGACTTGAGGCATTAAAAACCACGCGAAGTTTTGTTGACGTGCTTTCTGCCTTGATGACCGCGTGATGAGGCAGGAAATAGTTGTCGGAGGACTCTGCTGGTATATTATTTAATTAGCTTTGACATATGCCCTAACGATTCGTATTCCGATAATACCCTGTTATATTCCTTTTGTAGTCCAGGATCCTTGGCCAATCGCGTCTCGTGTCGGAAAAATTGTGAGCACGCTCTTTTTAGGGAGGGTCCTAGGCAGACATTCTCTGGAAAATCCTGCCTGAATGGTAGCGAAACTACATATTTCCCGTCTTTGGTACGTTGAGTTGTATTCTTGTACAACTCCTCACAGTACTTGTCTTCCTCACTTAGGCTTTTGCTCTTCGGCAGATCCTCTACTTCCCAGAACGCAGTAGGCTGCTTATCCAAGGCGACTTCGCTAAAGTATGAAGCAATATGATTGGTTGCACTTGTTGCATCTGGGCGGCCGGTTAATATCCAACCGAACACGGTTTCTTGGGCTAGAAGAGTATTAAGTACATTTTTCTTCAAGCCGCTCAAAATGATTTCTGGATAAATATCTCCTCCAAGCACAAGGTCCACTTGCTCATTAACAAAGAACCTTTTATCGGCCAAAACCAAATCTGGGAATGCTTGTTTAGTTTCAGCGCTAATATGGGTAGTTGGAAGATTTCCAGTTAGTTGTGCTAAGACAAGCACAGTGGTATTCGACCGGAATAATGAGTCAATCGGTGACCGTATTTCCATATTGCATGCTTCTTTGACCTGCGCCGATATGGAATTTGTGATGCCGGAAACTTGGGCATGCAACCTTTTGGATGGCAGGTTGATTCGGCGTTTGAGTCTTTCCGTTATAAAGGAACACTCAGACCCGGAATCAATAAGAGCTCTTGCAGAAAAATCGGTTCCATTATAATGTATATTTACGCGCGCTGTTCCTAGGAGCACACCAGTATTTGAATTTGCAAAACAAGACTTGACATTTTTGTCCCCAGTTGAATTTGGTTTTCCTGTCTTGCGTCTTGTTTGTGCTTGCTTCGATGAAGATGCTCGATTACCAGTTGAGCTTGGCGGCATTTGGTGCGCTGTAGGCTTTTGCTGGTCAGTCTCAAGGTGCAGGAGCGTGTGGTGTCGGGAGTGGCACTTGCTGCAATTAAACGAGCATGTGCATCTTGACACAGTATGTCCAGACTTAAGACAGTTCAAGCAAGAGTTATTGTTTTTCATGAACTCTATTCTTTCAGATGGTGTCATCTTTAAGAAGCGGGAACAGCTGCGTAACTTGTGCTCATTGGACTGGCACATTATGCAAGTGAACTTGGTCACGCTTGCTTGGAAAACGCCAAGTCGTTTTGGGTAGGCCCCCGTAAAAGTGACTCGCCACCCAACTGCTATTAAGTATGTGTGTAATTTGCAAATACGTTCACAAGACAATAATAATACTCGCAAATTAATACTGCAAGGGATCCACACGCAGAAGTGATTTTGTGAAGAAAATGGAATTGTTAAAGGCAAATTACCGTGCACGTTTCAAACAAAGAGGTTATGTGTCCTCCGACGATCAGTGATTATAATGTGGTTCGCGAATTTATTGCAACTATTGCCGCACAAGTAATAATACGTTTTACTAACAATAAAAATTAAATCCGTGGTGAAGTAATCAAAAGACCGGCAGAGTCAATTACATATATTACAAATGAATTGCAACTGATAACCTCTTTTCACTGTCGTTTATGTGTGTATGTGTGTGTATCTTCAATTATCTGTTACCAGCCGTGGACAGACAGAATCGGTTCGGGAAATTATTTGAACTAATTGAATTAAACAAATGATATCAACGCAACTGAAAATTAATTGACTGCAATTGAAAATGTGCACTTTGCAACCAATCTGAGCCGTCTTTGTCACTCGCGGACAGACGGAACTAGCTCGTTTGGTAATTTGAAAAGCTATGCACAAATTTTCGCTCCTCACAAAATCACCCGCGTGAATCTCGTTTGCAATTGCGTGTGTTTTCTATGCAACATAAATATAGCACAATTTCTCACAAAATAAATAGATTTATGATGTTTTATTTTTTTTGAAAGTGCACTTGAATATGTGTGTAACCACGTACCTTACGACTGGTTGGTTTCAATGTTGAGGAGTTGATGCTGGAAAACTTTTAAATTTGTGGCGCAGACGTGATGTCCTGGTTAATTCGCTTTTGTGGCAAACTCGCTTTGAAAAAGACGGTGGACTGTATTTCTGTGGTTTCGCTGGTACTGCAATGGTCACACGGTCCCAAAATGGCGCTGGCAATATTTAGTGTTAAGTCGGACGGCTCCGAAAGGACCAAATGATTACACGGGGGCGTGGTGGAATTACGCTCCGGTGTAAATATAGCAGAAACAAATAAATAGAACCAAGATATTGTGATTTTAGGTTGAATTCAATACAGGGTCAATTTATTTCAATATATATATATATCTGTGGGTATAACAAAATATTTAAATACCTTTGGACTGGAGTGGCCTGGTAGCTGCTGTGTGCTCGTTGAACTGCTAAAACCGAAGTGAAAAATATAATTTGCGGTTTCTAAGTTTGGACCGCCGGACAATAACTGACGTGAAGGGGAAACTTAACGAAGGTTCATTGTCCGGCGGGATACATTAGTTAACGGCTTAGCTGTTGTTAATATATACGAGCATGTATGAGTGTATATACATGTACATATGTACATATGCCAGCATTAGGGCGGTTCACCAAAAGTACGAAAAACTATTTAGGCTGAAGGCCTAAACACGCTGCATGCATATCGATGTTTTTCATTTGGGCCATCTCTATATCACGCGTAATTTGGTAACGGGAGTCTCGCGTGGTTTTGTAACGGCAGTTTAGCGGAAATTTTGGTAACGGCAGTTCGCGCCGCCAATGATATCCCGACACGTTATCTCCGGTTGTGTCTCTCGTCTAAAGGTGTTGTGGTCTTTTTTCCACTTATAGGCATTTTATGTGCTTGCGGGTAATTTTCCATGTAGTGGCAACCCCGCCAAGAGTTGTCAAGATGGCAGACTCTCATTGGAAGTCTTAGCGTTTCCGTACGCCCTGGACAATATTAGATGGTAAATTTTTCTGACAGATTACCGGGTGTACTACATGCCGAAGAATAAAATAGTTAGATTTTTGGTGCGGCGAACAGTAACCCATAACAGCGAGTTTCTACAATCGGACCACGGCAACATAGAGTCTATCGGTGTCAAACTTTAACCAACTTTATTTTCGTTGCTTTGGAGGAATAATTGTACGTCCTCCACCTATATTTACTTGATTTTAAACATTTACAATTTTAGACATCGTATCACGTTTTTTCTAAACATTTTGAAATAAAATTTTCATAAAAATAATTTTGGCCGCCTAAATCGGCCAAATACCCCTATGTGCGATCTTAGCGATATTGCTTACTACCCTGCAGTAAATCGTGCTAGTTCAGAACTAGCGCAGAACTAGCTCCTTAAGAGGCGGTACTGGTTCTCGATCTATCCCAACGCAATGCTTTCAGCTGTCTCTTTTTACATGGCGATGTCCTACGAAGTGGAAATTGCCACCTCTGCAGAACTTTCGAACTAGTTCTGAACTGGTTCCATTTTCGACAGTTCTGGGACAATAATTTTTTTATGAAAAAACAAAATTTAAAACTAGATTATTGGATATTTTTTCTTTTCTAAACTGTTTCCATTTCGGACAGATAACTTTTTTATGAAAAAAATTTTGATTATTCGATTTTTATTTTTTTTCTTATCTTTTACAGATTGCATTTTATTTATTTTTTATTATTATTTTATTTTCTTTATATTAAATTTGACCATTTTCTCTTCAATTTCTAATCGGCACTCAACAATTTAAATTTATTAAATCTGAAATCACAACTGCCTCCACCGCGATTTGAACTCGCGACCAACGATGTTAGAGTCGGAGGTCTTGCCGCTGAGCTATTTTAGTATTGTACGAGAATTGAGAATTTCTGCATTTATTTCTCAACAGAGCGCAACTAGCACACCAAAAGTTTCAACTGTCCCTCTCTGCAGCCGTTTTGCACTAGTTCAGAAATGTATAGGGCGGAACTAGCGCTTTAACAGACTGTCTCTAAATTCTACTGCAGGGTACTTTCACTCAAAAGTTACACACATACACTTGCACGCATTCACGCACAGGGATACGCTCGCACACAACCCCACTCATACACACATATAGGTACCCTTTCACGTATGTGGCGCAACATGTATGGATACACGGCTGAGATACGTTTAGCGGAGAGTTGCTTAAAGTAGGAGTGTTCGCTATGCAACTGCCAGTAAGAATTAGCCAGTAACAAAATTCAGAGAACAAGGTAGCTTACTCTCCCAAAGAGATAAACTTACAAAGTTTTGCGCGAACAGGAATTAGCAAACATAAGCAAGCTTCACTGCCAGCTGGCGTCCACGGTTGCATTTCGAGCATAATAAATTTTTTAAATTATTTCAGGTAGAAACCAAAACAGGACCTACACGTATATTTCTTCTTATTCTGACTTTCTTCAACATACGCTTCAATTTCATTGTGGAAGTCACTGTCGGATTTCCTATATCGACAGTGGTGTCGAGTGCGTTCCGATTACGAACAGAGCGTTTTCAGTCGAGTACCTTTCAAATGTTTGGAATTAATTTAATTAATTAAATAAACGAATATTTACATACTTCTTTCATTAGTAAATCGCAACAAGATTGTTCATTTTTAAATTTAACGAACTCGTTGATTCAAATTAATGCTGACAAAAATGCAACCGTATGCCACAATCCTGCTTGCAAATTCTTACTGGCAAAAATTTTCCCAGCACGAATTTGCAACTTCCCCTCCTAATGAAATGTCAAAATTGTGCTCTCTCCTTGCAAGTTTTACTGGGTTTTTGGCTAAACGAACACGATTTGGTAACAATTGATACCAACTTGTACACATTTTTTGCATAGCGAACACTCCTAGTGTATTTGCAACCTTAAAGCTCGCGTTACAGGCTCGCACCCGCCGATGGTGCCTGCATCATGGAGTGTGTGCGTAAGAAAATTTTCAAACGCAGCTTTTCCCGTGTTCTACTTTCCTTTATCTAACAACTGTATCACAGATTTACTTCTACGCTAACTTCTATACCTTATCTTAAATGAATATTGTAGTTGAAAGATAAATTATCCAATTAGTCTAAAATATCACAGAAGAGAAATGAGAAATAAATAATTAAATAAGCAAATAAATTACATAAATAAAGTGTATAAATAATTGGTCGAATAATTACAAGGTATAGTCAAGTATATTAAAATAAATAAATAAATAGCCAAGGCCTCTAAAAGCACTCAAGTCTAACACAAACAATTACATTGAACATTGAACATAGAATGACGAAACATTGACAAAAATTCTATTTTACAAAAATCTCTTTTGCGTGGTATACCCCGATCTTTTTTCCGTTATAATCTCCAAGTTCGTACATGGAATTTCCAATTACTTTCAATACTATGCACTTAATTTGCATCGGGGCTAATTTGGCGTTATAATTATCAATTAGTGAACTTTGCTTAAAGTTTCGGCGGTATACCACTTTTCCGATTCGAACCCTTATTCTCGTGTCATAAACCCTCTTACTTCGCTCATGTGATTAGCTCTTTCTTAATTTTATTTCTAATTAGTTGCATTCTATCACTAATAAATTCAACCTCGCAATCGACATCCTTCAGCGAGCCCAGCTTTCCGCATAGTTCGTATGATGCAGCATGCCGCATAGGCACACCGAAAGTGGCGTGATACGGTGACATATTGATTGCGGAGTGAATTGTGCTACGAAGCGCAAAGGCTGTGTCACTTACATGTCGATCCCAGTTCTTCTGGTTATCCTTAATAAATGATCTTATGATCGATTGAGCCTCTCTGCGGCATTGCCCTGAGGTGAATAAAAGGCTGTTTTTACGTGCTTCGTACCGTACTTGCCTAAAAAGTGGTTGAACGCTTCCAAGACGAACTGCTTTCCATTGTCCGAGTGGACATATTCGGGAACGCCGAATATGTGGAAAACTTCTCGTTCCAGGAATTTTACTACTTCCGCTGAGGTTGCTTTGCGCATGGGTTTTAGAAACACGAACTTTGAAAAGTGGTCTAGACAAACAAACACATAAACATTTCCATCACACGTACGGGGATAAGGACCCATGAAATCTACAAAAAAGACGCTGAAAAGGCCGTTCAGTCGCATGCTGTTTGCCCATTAGGGGTTTGTAGAACACATTTTGAGTTTACATCTGCCACCATGTCTGGCCAGTAATATTTTTCACGTATTCGTGACAAAGTCTTATGGATACCACCGTGACCTGCTGAAGGTGAGCTGTGAGATGACTCCACCAGTCCCGGTCGAAGCTCCGACAGAAACCAAAGCTTCCAGGCTTGGTCCGCTTGAAGCCCGTTCCCCTGTCAAACTGCGTCCGCTTGTATACGTACCCGTCAGATACGCATAAGTCAGGTAGCTTGTCCTTGTTTTCTGTCACTGTCCTCCTTAATTCATTATATTAATCTGAATGAGAGCATGGTGCTTCTAGACGCACGTCCATTATCCTATCACTGGGTTTAATTTCTTCCATATTCATGCCGGAAAGGGTATTAGGCACAACATTTTGCGTCCCTTTTCGATGCTCAATATTAAAGTCGAAACTTTGAAGTTTAGGGCTCCATCTTGCAAGTCTACCTGATAACTCCTTCTGTCGCATAAGCCATTTCAGGCTTGCATGATCGGTAATGATTGTAAATGGTAGGCCTTCCACATATGGCCTGAACCTTTTTACAATAAGAACCGCAGCATAACACTCAAGCTCTGTGATACTATACTTCCTTTGAGCTTTGTTGAGTTTCGCTGACATGTAAGCAAAAGGTCTCTCGTTATTGTCATTGTCAAGTTGAAATAGTACCCCACCCACTCCGTCTGTCGATGCGTCGCATTGAATGTAAAAATGTCTGTTGAAGTCCAGATGTGTAAGCACGGGTGCTGATATTAAACTTTGTTTCAGCTGGTCAAACGACCGTTTCGCATCGTCAGTCATCGTAATTTTTTTTATTTTTTCTTTGGTAAGGCAGTCATGCAGCGGAGCTGCAATGTTAGCGTAGTCCTGGATGAAACGTCGGTACCAGCTTGACAGGCCCAGGAACCTCCGTAACTGTTTCAGCGTTTTCGGTTCTGGAAAGTCTCTCACAGCTGCTACCTTGTTCGCATCCGTTCGAATACAGCCATCTCCAATACCAACCCAAAATACCGAACTTCTTTGTAGCAAAATTTGCTCTTCTCAACGTTTATGGTTAATTTTGCTACGCGCAGGCACCGAGCGACCGTTTCTAACAAACATACATGAGACGAAAATTCTTCAGAACATACTAACAAATCATCAAGGTACACAAATACATATTCATGTAAAGAAGCGGGTATAACCATGTCCATTAATCGACCCATTCTTTGTGCAGCGTTACACAGTCCGAAAGGCATGACTGTGAGTTGGTAGCGGGGTCTTCCTGGTACAGTAAATGCTGTCTTTTCTCTTGACTTCTGCTCTAAAGGAATCTGCCAAAATGCGTTTTTTAAGTCTATGGCTTAGATATACCGCGTACTTTGCAGCTGACTAAGTATTCCGTCGATATGTGGCAGCGGATACGCGTCCTTTACACTCCTCTCGTTTGCCTTGCGTGCGTCAAGACATAGTCGGTTTTTAGTCCCTTTTATAACTAGTGAGACGGGCGAGTTCCAACTGCTGTTGGACTCTTCTATTACTCCCATACTCAACATTCTGTCCAGTTCCGCATATATTAATTTTTGTATAGCGGGTGAAATGGGATAGTGTCGTTGTTTAACCAGGAGATTCTCGTCGCACACTTCTATTACATATTCTTCTAAGTCCGTTCGCCCTAATCCTAAAACAGCAAAGGAAGGGAACTGCGCCTTCACCCTCTCTAAAGCCCCGGTATGGTCTGGGGTCAACACATGCTGTACTGCGTCGAAAGACAGGTCACAATCATCAGGCGCAAGCTCTTCAACTCTAGCCTCGGCAGGACGTGGTACAGTTTCTCTGCTAACTACATTCAAGTCAAACGCCTTCCAAAAATCGATGCCTAAATACACCTCCTGCTGCAATCCTGGCACTATCAGAAACTCTAAATCCCTACTCATGTCATCCCATAGCACTGGTAACGTTATCACTCCGGTCACTGGGGTTTCTCCTCTGTTCGCGGTCTTAATGTTCTGATTGGTTATGGGAAGGATGCTGTCTTCCTTTCCTTCTAAAAACTTACTGGCATTCTTCCCTAGACAACTGGCTCCTGCCCCTGAATCTAATAAAGCTAATGCATCCTTAGCTCCTATTTTTGTTTGCGCGAAAACTTATTGTCACCTTTCACAGTTACAATCGCAGAAACAATTTTATTATAAATTCTCTTATATATTTTACTCTTCGCTCTCATTCTTTGTATCTTCTTAAAATTCCTATTCCTCTTCTTTTCCGTTACTGCTTCTCAAACTATTCTTCTTTTGGCTTCTTCATATTCCAACTTCCTATCATGTGAACTCTTAATTTCACGTCGTGCTCTTACCTCTAAGTTATTTTTAGGTTCCCTTTGATTTGCTCCCTTTCTTTTCAAAATATTTATTACTTTTTGGCCGGGTACTTTTTCTCCTGGCTGAGGACCTCGGTCATCTCCGCCAGCTTCCCATTTCCCTCCTGCGGCTTAAAAACGAAATACGAGTTGTCTCCTCCGCACGAAAAACAAATCATACTGTGGAAGCTGGATTTACACCGTGTCTCTTTATTTGCTTCCAATGGATTCTTCGCAAAGTGGTCAACCGGCTTCCCACACGAAAAGCACAACATTAAGTGAAAGGGTGAGGGACAGAATTAATCTATGGTTGGCTTAGGGCTGGTTACAGACGTGGAAGTAGGCACACTGAGTGGCATTACATTGCTCGTCCTGTTCAGTTGGCCACCATTTGCGCTGTTTCTATGTGGGTTCCTAAGCGGGTTTCTCATGGCCTCTAACGGCTGTGGATTGACCACCTCATCCGAGCAATTCAGGTCTGGATATACCAGCTCACTTATTCCTTTAGATCTACTTCGGTTTTCCTTGATCACCTTTTCCGCGCACCTGCATTCAGCCTTTAGCTCGGCTAGTGTGTCCATTTTTGAAGCAAACGTCAAGTTCTCCAAATAAGGTTTTAAGTTGCCTTTAATTATACCTACTAATTCTTTCTCGGTGATTTTCTTGCGAAGCCTAAACGTTAAATTACGAACTTCCCCGTAAAAGTCATCAAATCCCTCCTGCGCCAGCTGTTTACGCTCCATGATTTGCCGGAATACCTCGTAATCGGACTCTGCGGTTTTGAAGTGGGCCAGCAGTTTTTTGATGCTGTGCCCTCATATTTTCGATGCGGAAGAGGAAACTTTCAACTGTAATTCCCTTATCGGTGCCGCCGAATTTGACGTGCCCCTTTTCCAGGTCCATCTTTTTCCATTTTGGCGGCTCGCGTTCAGCTCGGTGTTCTTCCTCAGCTATGCCGGTTTGGCTTATTTGACCCCTATTCTCCGATGTTGATGCATGAGTGGAGCGGTAACCCAGTGACTGAAAAGTGGACGTTTCAATTTTGGCTACTCGGCCGCTGAGATTCGCTACGTAAGCCTTCATGTTCCTGGCCTCGCTGCGCCATCATCGCCATCAACCGGCTCAGTTGCTCGACATTGACATCAGTGTTGGTC
The DNA here is from genome assembly GCF_001687245.7 of Rhagoletis zephyria. Lineage (NCBI taxonomy): Eukaryota > Metazoa > Arthropoda > Insecta > Diptera > Tephritidae > Rhagoletis > Rhagoletis zephyria. Next base: position 23,409 of record NW_016161338.1, read on the forward strand.
GGTCCACGAACTCCAGCCCTCGAACCCCCAGCTTCCGAGGTCGCTTACTTTCCACAGAGTCAACACTCCCCCCAGCAGCCAGCGGATTGCTTTGAGACATTTGCAATATCTCGTCAAGTTTTTTGGAGAAACTCAAACTATTGGTTTATTGACACCTGTTTGGAATTGGACACACTAGCTTCACACTCGATTGCCCCTTCCGGCAGGCGAAAAATTCGGAGGGTACACCGATTGAGAAAGTCAGTCGGAACGAAGTCCACGGGATGTTGAATGCCGGTGTCAATTTGGTTGAACAGTGAGTCAACTACCTGATTCTCAAGAGCTCGGGTAACACTACGTGTGACTGAACTATCCCCTGTGAGGGCTGTTTTGAGGCATGGGCTATAGCGTTACTTTTTACAGTTTATTGTTCACCTAAAAGTAGGTTTCAGTATATAGTCAGAATTTCTTTTTGGTTAACAAAATATTTCGAAATTCAAAACGATATAACATCTCTGTCGACAGTTCTGACTGTGAAGAGCACAAATATTTTTCTGCGCTACCGAACACTGAAACATAAATTGACGGGAGTACTCAACTAAGTAGAGCCTTCATTTCCTGTCAGAAATTTTCTCTCTTCCATTTCCTCTTGAGATCGACAGCAAGCACTACTGCGAAAAATAAGGCCTATAATAGTGAATATAATAATCGAGATTTATAAATTGAATCTTTCTTGCTTTTAAAGTGAAGAATATCGGAATTCAGTCGCGAAAGTTGTTTAGTATCACCTTCACGGTGTCCTTGAACCAGATTCAACTGAATCGGTCTGGAACGATGAAATTTCGGATTACACTATTTTTGGGGGGTGTTCCCGAGTTAGAATACGTGAAGTTTAAAATCGTAGCAAGTGCCGTTTTTAAAAACGGTAACCTTTTCGATTTTCAGGTAGGTTTTCGATAAGGTTCTAGATGAATGATTATATACATATATTTACATATATACAAGTCGATTGTATACATATTTATACATATATGAGCAGGCTCGAATATAGGGCGGTGGTGTTTCGCCACGGGGCCAGATTTTTCCTTAAATATAGTTGAAAGATAAAAATTATAAAATTTTGTTAAGTAGATACATTTGATTATTTGATATTCACATAGCTTTTATAATATCCAATAAATGCGAACGCGCATGTCTAGATACACATTCAAGTGTGGTAAGGTCATTTCCGTGCTAGTCAAAATAACTGCCAATCTGGCCTAAT